>NW_026777881.1:0-79727 GCF_028023285.1 Balaenoptera ricei | reverse complement strand
TGATTTCTTTATAATGGGTGTGTTCCTTATCTTATCCTAGTGTCTAAACTCTTCTCCATGGCTGGACCCCCAAATAATATTCCTTTACGTGCTAAGGGGTATCTAGAGAGTGGGATAGGTTTAATAACTACCCTAACCCTAACGCGTACCCTAACCCTAACCCCTACCCTAACCCTAACACGTACCCTAATCCTAACCCGTACCCTAAAATGAGCCCTAACCCTAACACTAACCCTAACCCTAACCCTAACCCATACCCTACACCATACAAGGACCCCTCCCGAACCCGTACCCTAAGCCGTACCCTAACCCTAACCCTAAGCCTAACTCTAACCCTAGGCTACCCTTGACTGCTTCTGCCTCCAATAGATTTCCTAAGCACTAGTGTTTTAAGGAACAGCTTAAAAAGAGAATCCTAATGTGATTTCTTTATAATGGGTGTGTTCCTTATCTTATCCTAGTGTCTAAATTCTTCTCCATGGCTGGACCCCCAAATAATATTTCTTTACGTGCTAAGGGGTATCTAGAGAGTGGGATAGGTTTAATAACTACCCTAACCCTAACGCGTACCCTAACCCTAACCCCTACCCTAAACCTAACACGTACTCTAATCCTAACCCGTACCCTAAAATGAGCCCTAACCCTAACCCTAACCCTAACCCATACCCTACACTGTACATGGACCCCTCCCCGAACCCGTACCCTAAGCCGTACCCTAACCCTAACCCTAAGCCTAACCCTAACCCTAGGCTACCCTTGACTGCTTCTGCCTCCAATAGATTTCCTAAGCACTAGTGTTTTAAGGAACAGCTTAAAAAGAGAATCCTAATGTGATTTCTGTATAATGGGTGTGTTCCTTATCTTATCCTAGTGTCTAAACTCTTCTCCATGGCTGGACCCCCAAATAATATTCCTTTACGTGCTAAGGGGTATCTAGAGAGTGGGATAGGTTTAATAACTACCCTAACCCTAACGCGTATCCTAACCCTAACCCCTACCCTAAACCTAACACGTACCCTAATCCTAACCCGTACCCTAAACGAGCCCTAATCCTAACACGAACCCTAACCCTAACCCTAACCCATACCCTATGCCGTACCCGAACCCCTCCCCGAACCCCTACCCTAAGCCGTACCCTAAGCCTAACCCTAAGCCTAACCCTAACCCTAGGCTACCCTTGACTGCTTCTGCCTCCAATAGATTTCCTAAGCACTAGTGTTTTAAGGAACAGCTTAAAAGAGAATCCTAATGTGATTTCTTTATAATGTATGTGTTCCTTATTTTATCCTAGTGTCTAAACTCTTCTCCATGGCTGGACCCCCAAATAATATTCCTTTACGTGCTAAGGGTTATCTAGAGAGTGGGATAGGTTTAATAACTACCCTAACCCTAACGCGTACCCTAACCCTAACCCCTACCCTAACCCTAACACGTACCCTAATCCTAACCCGTACCCTAAACCGAGCCCTAACCCTAACCCTAACCCTAACCCTAACCCTAACCCATACCCTACGCCGTACCCGAACCCCTCCCCGAACCCGTACCCTAAGCCGTACCCTAAGCCTAACCCTAAGCCTAACCCTAACCCTAGGCTACCCTTGACTCCTTCTGCCTCCAATAGATTTCCTAAGCACTAGTGTTTGAAGGAACAGCTTAAAAAGAGAATCCTAATGTGATTTCTTTATAATGGGTGTGTTCCTTATCTTATCCTAGTGTCTAAACTCTTCTCCATGGCTGGACCCCCAAATAATATTCCTTTACGTGCTAAGGGGTATCTAGAGAGTGGGATAGGTTTACTAACTACCCTAACCCTAATGCGTACCCTAACCCTAACCCCTACCCTAACCCTAACACGTACCCTAATCCTAACCCGTACCCTAAACCGAGCCCTAACCCTAACACGAACCCTAACCCTAACCCTAACCCATACCCTACGCCGTACCCGAACCCCTCCCCGAACCCCTACCCTAAGCCGTACCCTAACCCTAACCCTAAGCCTAACCCTAACCCTAGGCTACCCTTGACTGCTTCTGCCTCCAATAGATTTCCTAAGCACTAGTGTTTTAAGGAACAGCTTAAAAAGAGAATCCTAATGTGATTTCTTTATAATGTATGTGTTCCTTATTTTATCCTAGTGTCTAAACTCTTCTCCATGGCTGGACCCGCAAATAATATTCCTTTACGTGCTAAGGGGTATCTAGAGAGTGGGATAGGTTTAATTACTACCCTAACCCTAATGCGTACCCTAACCTAAACCCTACCCTAACCCTAACACGTATCCTAATCCTAACCCGTACCCTAAACCGAGCCCTAACCCTAACACTAACCCTAACCCTAACCCTAACCCATACCCTACGCCGTACCCGAACCCCTCCCCGAACCCGTACCCTAAGCCGTACCCTAAGCCTAACCCTAAGCCTAACCCTTACCCTAGGCTACCCTTGACTGCTTCTGCCTCCAATAGATTTCCTAAGCACTAGTGTTTGAAGGAACAGCTTAAAAAGAGAATCCTAATGTGATTTCTTTATAATGGGTGTGTTCCTTATCTTATCCTAGTGTCTAAACTCTTCTCCATGGCTGGACCCCCAAATAATATTCCTTTACGTGCTAAGGGGTATCTAGAGAGTGGGATAGGTTTAATAACTACCCTAACCCTAACGCGTACCCTAACCCTAACCCCTACCCTAACCCTAACACGTACCCTAATCCTAACCCGTACCCTAAACCGAGCCCTAACCCTAACACTAACCCTAACCCTAACCATACCCTACGCCGTACCCGAACCCCTCCCCGAACCGTACCCTAAGCCGAACCCTAAGCCTAACCCTAAGCCTAACCCTAACCCTAGGCTACCCTTGACTGCTTCTGCCTCCAATAGATTTCCTAAGCACTAGTGTTTGAAGGAACAGCTTAAAAAGAGAATCCTAATGTGATTTCTTTATAATGGGTGTGTTCCTTATCTTATCCTAGTGTCTAAACTCTTCTCCATGGCTGGACCCCCAAATAATATTCCTTTACGTGCTAAGGGGTATCTAGAGAGTGGGATAGGTTTAATAACTACCCTAACCCTAACGCGTACCCTAACCCTAACCCCTACCCTAACCCTAACACGTACCCTAATCCTAACCCGTACCCTAAACCGAGCCCTAACCCTAACCCTAACCCTAACCCTAACCCATACCCTACGCCGTACCCGAACCCCTCCCCGAACCCGTACCCTAAGCCGTACCCTAAGCCTAACCCTAAGCCTAACCCTAACCCTAGGCTACCCTTGACTCCTTCTGCCTCCAATAGATTTCCTAAGCACTAGTGTTTGAAGGAACAGCTTAAAAAGAGAATCCTAATGTGATTTCTTTATAATGGGTGTGTTCCTTATCTTATCCTAGTGTCTAAACTCTTCTCCATGGCTGGACCCCCAAATAATATTCCTTTACGTGCTAAGGGGTATCTAGAGAGTGGGATAGGTTTACTAACTACCCTAACCCTAATGCGTACCCTAACCCTAACCCCTACCCTAACCCTAACACGTACCCTAATCCTAACCCGTACCCTAAACCGAGCCCTAACCCTAACACGAACCCTAACCCTAACCCTAACCCATACCCTACGCCGTACCCGAACCCCTCCCCGAACCCCTACCCTAAGCCGTACCCTAACCCTAACCCTAAGCCTAACCCTAACCCTAGGCTACCCTTGACTGCTTCTGCCTCCAATAGATTTCCTAAGCACTAGTGTTTTAAGGAACAGCTTAAAAAGAGAATCCTAATGTGATTTCTTTATAATGTATGTGTTCCTTATTTTATCCTAGTGTCTAAACTCTTCTCCATGGCTGGACCCGCAAATAATATTCCTTTACGTGCTAAGGGGTATCTAGAGAGTGGGATAGGTTTAATAACTACCCTAACCCTAATGCGTACCCTAACCCTAAACCCCTACCCTAACCCTAACACGTACCCTAATCCTAACCCGTACCCTAAACCGAGCCCTAACCCTAACACTAACCCTAACCCTAACCCTAACCCATACCCTACGCCGTACCCGAACCCCTCCCCGAACCCGTACCCTAAGCCGTACCCTAAGCCTAACCCTAAGCCTAACCCTTACCCTAGGCTACCCTTGACTGCTTCTGCCTCCAATAGATTTCCTAAGCACTAGTGTTTTAAGGAACAGCTTAAAAAGAGAATCCTAATGTGATTTCTTTATAATGGGTGTGTTCCTTATCTTATCCTAGTGTCTAAACTCTTCTCCATGGCTGGACCCCCAAATAATATTCCTTTACGTGCTAAGGGGTATCTAGAGAGTGGGATAGGTTTAATAACTACCCTAACCCTAACGCGTACCCTAACCCTAACCCCTACCCTAAACCTAACACGTACCCTAATCCTAACCCGTACCCTAAAATGAGCCCTAACCCTAACACTAACCCTAACCCTAACCCTAACCCATACCCTACACCATACAAGGACCCCTCCCCGAACCCGTACCCTAAGCCGTACCCTAACCCTAACCCTAAGCCTAACTCTAACCCTAGGCTACCCTTGACTGCTTCTGCCTCCAATAGATTTCCTAAGCACTAGTGTTTTAAGGAACAGCTTAAAAAGAGAATCCTAATGTGATTTCTTTATAATGGGTGTGTTCCTTATCTTATCCTAGTGTCTAAATTCTTCTCCATGGCTGGAACCCCAAATAATATTTCTTTACGTGCTAAGGGGTATCTAGAGAGTGGGATAGGTTTAATAACTACCCTAACCCTAACGCGTACCCTAACCCTAACCCCTACCCTAAACCTAACACGTACTCTAATCCTAACCCGTACCCTAAACCGAGCCCTAACCCTAACACTAACCCTAACCCTAACCCTAACCCATACCCTACACCGTACACGGACCCCTCACCGAACCCGTACCCTAAGCCGTACCCTAACCCTAACCCTAAGGCCTAACCCTAACCCTAGGCTACCCTTGACTGCTTCTGCCTCCAATAGATTTCCTAAGCACTAGTGTTTTAAGGAACAGCTTAAAAAGAGAATCCTAATGTGTTTTCTTTATAATGGGTGTGTTCCTTATCTTATCCTAGTGTCTAAACTCTTCTCCATGGCTGGACCCCCAAATAATATTCCTTTACGTGCTAAGGGGTATCTAGAGAATGGGATAGGTTTAATAACAACCCTAACCCTAACGCGTATCCTAACCCTAACCCCTACCCTAACCCTAACATGTACCCTAATCCTAACCCGTACCCTAAACCGAGCCCTAACCCTAACACTAACCCTAACCCTAACCCTAACCCATACCCTACACCGTACACAGACCCCTCCCCGAACCCGTACCCTAAGCCGTACCCTAACCCTAACCCTAAGCCTAACCCTAACCCTAGGCTACCCTTGACTGCTTCTGCCTCCAATAGATTTCCTAAGCACTAGTGTTTTAAGGAACAGCTTAAAAAGAGAATCCTAATGTGATTTCTGTATAATGGGTGTGTTCCTTATCTTATCCTAGTGTCTAAACTCTTCTCCATGGCTGGACCCCCAAATAATATTCCTTTACGTGCTAAGGGGTATCTAGAGAGTGGGATAGGTTTAATAACTACCCTAACCCTAACGCGTACCCTAACCCTAACCCCTACCCTAAACCTAACACGTACTCTAATCCTAACCCGTAACCTAAAATGAGCCCTAACCCTAACCCTAACCCTAACCCTAACACTAAACCCTAACCCTAACCTAACACGTACTCTAATCCTAACCCGTATCCTAAAATGAGCCCTAACCCTAACCCTAACCCTAACCCATACACTACACTGTACATGGACCCCTCCCCGACCCCGTACCCTAAGCCGTACCCTATCCCTAACCATAAGCCTAACCCTAACCCTAGGCTACCCTTGACTGCTTCTGCCTCCAATAGATTTCCTAAGCACTAGTGTTTTAAGGAACAGCTTAAAAAGAGAATCCTAATGTGATTTCTTTATAATGGGTGTGTTCCTTATCTTATCCTAGTGTCTAAACTCTTCTCCATGGCTGGACCCCCAAATAATATTCCTTTACGTGCTAAGGGGTATCTAGAGAGTGGGATAGGTTTAATAACTACCCTAACCCTAACGCATACCCTAACCCTAACCCCTACCCTAACCCTAACACGTACCCTAATCCTAACCCGTACCCTAAACCGAGCCCTAACCCTAACACTAACCCTAACCCTAACCCTAACCCATACCCTACACCATACACGGATCCCTCCCCGAACCCGTACCCTACGCCGTACCCTAACCCTAACCCTAAGCCTAACCCTAACCCTAGGCTACCCTTGACTGCTTCTGCTTCCAATAGATTTCCTAAGCACTAGTGTTTTAAGGAACAGCTTAAAAAAAGAATCCTAATGTGACTTCTTTATAATGGGTGTGTTCCTTATCTTATCCTAGTGTCTAAATTCTTCTCCATGGCTGGACCCCCAAATAATATTCCTTTACGTGCTAAGGGGTATCTAGAGAGTGGGATAGGTTTAATAACTACCCGACCCCTAACGCGTACCCTAACCCTAACCCCTACCCTAAACCTAACACGTACTCTAATCCTAACCCGTACCCTAAACCGAGCCCTAACCCTAACACTAACCCTAACCCATACCCTACACCGTACACGGACCCCTCCCCGAACCCGTACCCTAAGCCGTACCCTAACCCTAACCCTAAGCCTAACCCTAACCCTAGGCTACCCTTGACTGCTTCTGCCTCCAATAGATTTCCTAAGCACTAGTGTTTTAAGGAACAGCTTAAAAAGAGAATCCTAATGTGATTTCTTTATAATGGGTGTGTTCCTTATCTTATCCTAGTGTCTAAACTCTTCTCCATGGCTGGACCCCCAAATAATATTCCTTTACGTGCTAAGGGGTATCTAGAGAGTGGGATAGGTTTAATAACTACCCTAACCCTAACGCGTACCCTAACCCTAACCCCTACCCTAACCCTAACACGTACCCTAATCCTAACCCGTACCCTAAAATGAGCCCTAACCCTAACACTAACCCTAACCCTAACCCTAACCCATACCCTACACCATACAAGGACCCCTTCCCGAACCCGTACCCTAAGCCGTACCCTAACCCTAACCCTAAGCCTAACTCTAACCCTAGGCTACCCTTGACTGCTTCTGCCTCCAATAGATTTCCTAAGCACTAGTGTTTTAAGGAACAGCTTAAAAAGAGAATCCTAATGTGATTTCTTTATAATGGGTGTGTTCCTTATCTTATCCTAGTGTCTAAATTCTTCTCCATGGCTGGACCCCCAAATAATATTTCTTTACGTGCTAAGGGGTATCTAGAGAGTGGGATAGGTTTAATAACTACCCTAACCCTAACGCGTACCCTAACCCTAACCCCTACCCTAAACCTAACACGTACTCTAATCCTAACCCGTACCCTAAACCGAGCCCTAACCCTAACACTAACCCTAACCCTAACCCTAACCCATACCCTACACCGTACACGGACCCCTCACCGAACCCGTACCCTAAGCCGTACCCTAACCCTAACCCTAAGCCTAACCCTAACCCTAGGCTACCCTTGACTGCTTCTGCCTCCAATAGATTTCCTAAGCACTAGTGTTTTAAGGAACAGCTTAAAAGAGAATCCTAATGTGTTTTCTTTATAATGGGTGTGTTCCTTATCTTATCCTAGTGTCTAAACTCTTCTCCATGGCTGGACCCCCAAATAATATTCCTTTACGTGCTAAGGGGTATCTAGAGAATGGGATAGGTTTAATAACAACCCTAACCCTAACGCGTATCCTAACCCTAACCCCTACCCTAACCCTAACATGTACCCTAATCCTAACCCGTACCCTAAACCGAGCCCTAACCCTAACACTAACCCTAACCCTAACCCTAACCCATACCCTACACCGTACACAGACCCCTCCCCGAACCCGTACCCTAAGCCGTACCCTAACCCTAACCCTAAGCCTAACCCTAACCCTAGGCTACCCTTGACTGCTTCTGCCTCCAATAGATTTCCTAAGCACTAGTGTTTTAAGGAACAGCTTAAAAAGAGAATCCTAATGTGCTTTCTTTATAATGGGTGTGTTCCTTATCTTATCCTAGTGTCTAAACTCTTCTCCATGGCTGGACCCCCAAATAATATTCCTTTACGTGCTAAGGGGTATCTAGAGAGTGGGATAGGTTTAATAACTACCCTAACCCTAACGCGTACCCTAACCCTAACCCCTACCCTAAACCTAACACGTACTCTAATCCTAACCCGTAACCTAAAATGAGCCCTAACCCTAACACTAACCCTAACCCTAACCCTAACCCATACCCTACACCGTACACGGACCCCTCCCCGAACCCGTACCCTAAGCCGTACCCTAACCCTAACCCTAAGCCTAACCCTAACCCTAGGCTACCCTTGACTGCTTCTGCCTCCAATAGATTTCCTAAGCACTAGTGTTTTAAGGAACAGCTTAAAAAGAGAATCCTAATGTGATTTCTGTATAATGGGTGTGTTCCTTATCTTATCCTAGTGTCTAAACTCTTCTCCATGGCTGGACCCCCAAATAATATTCCTTTACGTGCTAAGGGGTATCTAGAGAGTGGGATAGGTTTAATAACTACCCTAACCCTAACGCGTACCCTAACCCTAACCCCTACCCTAAACCTAACACGTACCCTAATCCTAACCCGTACCCTAAAATCAGCCCTAACCCTAACACTAACCCTAACCCTAACCCTAACCCATACCCTACACCGTACACGGACCCCTCCCCGAACCCGTACCCTAAGCCGTACCCTAACCCTAACCCTAAGCCTAACCCTAACCCTAGGCTACCCTTGACTGCTTCTGCCTCCAATAGATTTCCTAAGCACTAGTGTTTTAAGGAACAGCTTAAAAAGAGAATCCTAATGTGATTTCTTTATAATTCGTGTGTTCCTTATCTTATCCTAGTGTCTAAACTCTTCTCCATGGCTGGACCCCCAAATAATATTCCTTTACGTGCTAAGGGGTATCTAGAGAATGGGATAGGTTTAATAACAACCCTAACCCTAACACGTATCCTAACCCTAACCCCTACCCTAACCCTAACATGTACCCTAATCCTAACCCGTACCCTAAACCGAGCCCTAACCCTAACACTAACCCTAACCCTAACCCTAACCCATACCCTACACCGTACACGGACCCCTCCCCGAACCCGTACCCTAAGCCGTACCCTAACCCTAACCCTAAGCCTAACCCTAACCCTAGGCTACCCTTGACTGCTTCTGCCTCCAATAGATTTCCTAAGCACTAGTGTTTTAAGGAACAGCTTAAAAAGAGAATCCTAATGTGATTTCTTTATAATGGGTGTGTTCCTTATCTTATCCTAGTGTCTAAACTCTTCTCCATGGCTGGACCCCCAAATAATATTCCTTTACGTGCTAAGGGGTATCTAGAGAGTGGGATAGGTTTAATAACTACCCTAACCCTAACGCGTACCCTAACCCTAACCCCTACCCTAAACCTAACACGTACTCTAATCCTAACCCGTATCCTAAAATGAGCCCTAACCCTAACCCTAACCCTAACCCATACCCTACACTGTACATGGACCCCTCCCCGACCCCGTACCCTAAGCCGTACCCTATCCCTAACCATAAGCCTAACCCTAACCCTAGGCTACCCTTGACTGCTTCTGCCTCCAATAGATTTCCTAAGCACTAGTGTTTTAAGGAACAGCTTAAAAAGAGAATCCTAATGTGATTTCTTTATAATGGGTGTGTTCCTTATCTTATCCTAGTGTCTAAACTCTTCTCCATGGCTGGACCCCCAAATAATATTCCTTTACGTGCTAAGGGGTATCTAGAGAGTGGGATAGGTTTAATAACTACCCTAACCCTAACGCATACCGTAACCCTAACCCCTACCCTAACCCTAACACGTACCCTAATCCTAACCCGTACCCTAAACCGAGCCCTAACCCTAACACTAACCCTAACCCTAACCCTAACCCATACCCTACACCGTACACGGACCCCTCCCCGAACCCGTACCCTAAGCCGTACCCTAACCCTAACCCTAAGCCTAACCCTAACCCTAGGCTACCCTTGACTGCTTCTGCCTCCAATAGATTTCCTAAGCACTAGTGTTTTAAGGAACAGCTTAAAAAGAGAATCCTAATGTGATTTCTTTATAATGGGTGTGTTCCTTATCTTATCCTAGTGTCTAAACTCTTCTCCATGGCTGGACCCCCAAATAATATTCCTTTACGTGCTAAGGGGTATCTAGAGAGTGGGATAGGTTTAATAACTACCCTAACCCTAACGCGTACCCTAACCCTAACCCCTACCCTAACCCTAACACGTACCCTAATCCTAACCCGTACCCTAAAATGAGCCCTAACCCTAACACTAACCCTAACCCTAACCCTAACCCATACCCTACACCATACAAGGACCCCTCCCCGAACCCGTACCCTAAGCCGTACCCTAACCCTAACCCTAAGCCTAACTCTAACCCTAGGCTACCCTTGACTGCTTCTGCCTCCAATAGATTTCCTAAGCACTAGTGTTTTAAGGAACAGCTTAAAAAGAGAATCCTAATGTGATTTCTTTATAATGGGTGTGTTCCTTATCTTATCCTAGTGTCTAAATTCTTCTCCATGGCTGGACCCCCAAATAATATTTCTTTACGTGCTAAGGGGTATCTAGAGAGTGGGATAGGTTTAATAACTACCCTAACCCTAACGCGTACCCTAACCCTAACCCCTACCCTAAACCTAACACGTACTCTAATCCTAACCCGTACCCTAAAATGAGCCCTAACCCTAACCCTAACCCTAACCCATACCCTACACTGTACATGGACCCCTCCCCGAACCCGTACCCTAAGCCGTACCCTAACCCTAACCCTAAGCCTAACCCTAACCCTAGGCTACCCTTGACTGCTTCTGCCTCCAATAGATTTCCTAAGCACTAGTGTTTTAAGGAACAGCTTAAAAAGAGAATCCTAATGTGATTTCTGTATAATGGGTGTGTTCCTTATCTTATCCTAGTGTCTAAACTCTTCTCCATGGCTGGACCCCCAAATAATATTCCTTTACGTGCTAAGGGGTATCTAGAGAGTGGGATAGGTTTAATAACTACCCTAACCCTAACGCGTATCCTAACCCTAACCCCTACCCTAAACCTAACACGTACCCTAATCCTAACCCGTACCCTAAACCGAGCCCTAATCCTAACACGAACCCTAACCCTAACCCTAACCCATACCCTATGCCGTACCCGAACCCCTCCCCGAACCCCTACCCTAAGCCGTACCCTAAGCCTAACCCTAAGCCTAACCCTAACCCTAGGCTACCCTTGACTGCTTCTGCCTCCAATAGATTTCCTAAGCACTAGTGTTTTAAGGAACAGCTTAAAAAGAGAATCCTAATGTGATTTCTTTATAATGTATGTGTTCCTTATTTTATCCTAGTGTCTAAACTCTTCTCCATGGCTGGACCCCCAAATAATATTCCTTTACGTGCTAAGGGTTATCTAGAGAGTGGGATAGGTTTAATAACTACCCTAACCCTAACGCGTACCCTAACCCTAACCCCTACCCTAACCCTAACACGTACCCTAATCCTAACCCGTACCCTAAACCGAGCCCTAACCCTAACCCTAACCCTAACCCTAACCCTAACCCATACCCTACGCCGTACCCGAACCCCTCCCCGAACCCGTACCCTAAGCCGTACCCTAAGCCTAACCCTAAGCCTAACCCTAACCCTAGGCTACCCTTGACTCCTTCTGCCTCCAATAGATTTCCTAAGCACTAGTGTTTGAAGGAACAGCTTAAAAAGAGAATCCTAATGTGATTTCTTTATAATGGGTGTGTTCCTTATCTTATCCTAGTGTCTAAACTCTTCTCCATGGCTGGACCCCCAAATAATATTCCTTTACGTGCTAAGGGGTATCTAGAGAGTGGGATAGGTTTACTAACTACCCTAACCCTAATGCGTACCCTAACCCTAACCCCTACCCTAACCCTAACACGTACCCTAATCCTAACCCGTACCCTAAACCGAGCCCTAACCCTAACACGAACCCTAACCCTAACCCTAACCCATACCCTACGCCGTACCCGAACCCCTCCCCGAACCCCTACCCTAAGCCGTACCCTAACCCTAACCCTAAGCCTAACCCTAACCCTAGGCTACCCTTGACTGCTTCTGCCTCCAATAGATTTCCTAAGCACTAGTGTTTTAAGGAACAGCTTAAAAAGAGAATCCTAATGTGATTTCTTTATAATGTATGTGTTCCTTATTTTATCCTAGTGTCTAAACTCTTCTCCATGGCTGGACCCGCAAATAATATTCCTTTACGTGCTAAGGGGTATCTAGAGAGTGGGATAGGTTTAATTACTACCCTAACCCTAATGCGTACCCTAACCCTAAACCCTACCCTAACCCTAACACGTATCCTAATCCTAACCCGTACCCTAAACCGAGCCCTAACCCTAACACTAACCCTAACCCTAACCCTAACCCATACCCTACGCCGTACCCGAACCCCTCCCCGAACCCGTACCCTAAGCCGTACCCTAAGCCTAACCCTAAGCCTAACCCTTACCCTAGGCTACCCTTGACTGCTTCTGCCTCCAATAGATTTCCTAAGCACTAGTGTTTGAAGGAACAGCTTAAAAAGAGAATCCTAATGTGATTTCTTTATAATGGGTGTGTTCCTTATCTTATCCTAGTGTCTAAACTCTTCTCCATGGCTGGACCCCCAAATAATATTCCTTTACGTGCTAAGGGGTATCTAGAGAGTGGGATAGGTTTAATAACTACCCTAACCCTAACGCGTACCCTAACCCTAACCCCTACCCTAACCCTAACACGTACCCTAATCCTAACCCGTACCCTAAACCGAGCCCTAACCCTAACACTAACCCTAACCCTAACCCATACCCTACGCCGTACCCGAACCCCTCCCCGAACCGTACCCTAAGCCGAACCCTAAGCCTAACCCTAAGCCTAACCCTAACCCTAGGCTACCCTTGACTGCTTCTGCCTCCAATAGATTTCCTAAGCACTAGTGTTTGAAGGAACAGCTTAAAAAGAGAATCCTAATGTGATTTCTTTATAATGGGTGTGTTCCTTATCTTATCCTAGTGTCTAAACTCTTCTCCATGGCTGGACCCCCAAATAATATTCCTTTACGTGCTAAGGGGTATCTAGAGAGTGGGATAGGTTTAATAACTACCCTAACCCTAACGCGTACCCTAACCCTAACCCCTACCCTAACCCTAACACGTACCCTAATCCTAACCCGTACCCTAAACCGAGCCCTAACCCTAACCCTAACCCTAACCCTAACCCATACCCTACGCCGTACCCGAACCCCTCCCCGAACCCGTACCCTAAGCCGTACCCTAAGCCTAACCCTAAGCCTAACCCTAACCCTAGGCTACCCTTGACTCCTTCTGCCTCCAATAGATTTCCTAAGCACTAGTGTTTGAAGGAACAGCTTAAAAAGAGAATCCTAATGTGATTTCTTTATAATGGGTGTGTTCCTTATCTTATCCTAGTGTCTAAACTCTTCTCCATGGCTGGACCCCCAAATAATATTCCTTTACGTGCTAAGGGGTATCTAGAGAGTGGGATAGGTTTACTAACTACCCTAACCCTAATGCGTACCCTAACCCTAACCCCTACCCTAACCCTAACACGTACCCTAATCCTAACCCGTACCCTAAACCGAGCCCTAACCCTAACACGAACCCTAACCCTAACCCTAACCCATACCCTACGCCGTACCCGAACCCCTCCCCGAACCCCTACCCTAAGCCGTACCCTAACCCTAACCCTAAGCCTAACCCTAACCCTAGGCTACCCTTGACTGCTTCTGCCTCCAATAGATTTCCTAAGCACTAGTGTTTTAAGGAACAGCTTAAAAAGAGAATCCTAATGTGATTTCTTTATAATGTATGTGTTCCTTATTTTATCCTAGTGTCTAAACTCTTCTCCATGGCTGGACCCGCAAATAATATTCCTTTACGTGCTAAGGGGTATCTAGAGAGTGGGATAGGTTTAATAACTACCCTAACCCTAATGCGTACCCTAACCCTAAACCCTACCCTAACCCTAACACGTACCCTAATCCTAACCCGTACCCTAAACCGAGCCCTAACCCTAACACTAACCCTAACCCTAACCCTAACCCATACCCTACGCCGTACCCGAACCCCTCCCCGAACCCGTACCCTAAGCCGTACCCTAAGCCTAACCCTAAGCCTAACCCTTACCCTAGGCTACCCTTGACTGCTTCTGCCTCCAATAGATTTCCTAAGCACTAGTGTTTTAAGGAACAGCTTAAAAAGAGAATCCTAATGTGATTTCTTTATAATGGGTGTGTTCCTTATCTTATCCTAGTGTCTAAACTCTTCTCCATGGCTGGACCCCCAAATAATATTCCTTTACGTGCTAAGGGGTATCTAGAGAGTGGGATAGGTTTAATAACTACCCTAACCCTAACGCGTACCCTAACCCTAACCCCTACCCTAAACCTAACACGTACCCTAATCCTAACCCGTACCCTAAAATGAGCCCTAACCCTAACACTAACCCTAACCCTAACCCTAACCCATACCCTACACCATACAAGGACCCCTCCCCGAACCCGTACCCTAAGCCGTACCCTAACCCTAACCCTAAGCCTAACTCTAACCCTAGGCTACCCTTGACTGCTTCTGCCTCCAATAGATTTCCTAAGCACTAGTGTTTTAAGGAACAGCTTAAAAAGAGAATCCTAATGTGATTTCTTTATAATGGGTGTGTTCCTTATCTTATCCTAGTGTCTAAATTCTTCTCCATGGCTGGACCCCCAAATAATATTTCTTTACGTGCTAAGGGGTATCTAGAGAGTGGGATAGGTTTAATAACTACCCTAACCCTAACGCGTACCCTAACCCTAACCCCTACCCTAAACCTAACACGTACTCTAATCCTAACCCGTACCCTAAACCGAGCCCTAACCCTAACACTAACCCTAACCCTAACCCTAACCCATACCCTACACCGTACACGGACCCCTCACCGAACCCGTACCCTAAGCCGTACCCTAACCCTAACCCTAAGCCTAACCCTAACCCTAGGCTACCCTTGACTGCTTCTGCCTCCAATAGATTTCCTAAGCACTAGTGTTTTAAGGAACAGCTTAAAAAGAGAATCCTAATGTGTTTTCTTTATAATGGGTGTGTTCCTTATCTTATCCTAGTGTCTAAACTCTTCTCCATGGCTGGACCCCCAAATAATATTCCTTTACGTGCTAAGGGGTATCTAGAGAATGGGATAGGTTTAATAACAACCCTAACCCTAACGCGTATCCTAACCCTAACCCCTACCCTAACCCTAACATGTACCCTAATCCTAACCCGTACCCTAAACCGAGCCCTAACCCTAACACTAACCCTAACCCTAACCCTAACCCATACCCTACACCGTACACAGACCCCTCCCCGAACCCGTACCCTAAGCCGTACCCTAACCCCTAACCCTAAGCCTAACCCTAACCCTAGGCTACCCTTGACTGCTTCTGCCTCCAATAGATTTCCTAAGCACTAGTGTTTTAAGGAACAGCTTAAAAAGAGAATCCTAATGTGATTTCTGTATAATGGGTGTGTTCCTTATCTTATCCTAGTGTCTAAACTCTTCTCCATGGCTGGACCCCCAAATAATATTCCTTTACGTGCTAAGGGGTATCTAGAGAGTGGGATAGGTTTAATAACTACCCTAACCCTAACGCGTACCCTAACCCTAACCCCTACCCTAAACCTAACACGTACTCTAATCCTAACCCGTAACCTAAAATGAGCCCTAACCCTAACCAAACCCTAACCCTAACACTAAACCCTAACCCTAACCTAACACGTACTCTAATCCTAACCCGTATCCTAAAATGAGCCCTAACCCTAACCCTAACCCTAACCCATACACTACACTGTACATGGACCCCTCCCCGACCCCGTACCCTAAGCCGTACCCTATCCCTAACCATAAGCCTAACCCTAACCCTAGGCTACCCTTGACTGCTTCTGCCTCCAATAGATTTCCTAAGCACTAGTGTTTTAAGGAACAGCTTAAAAAGAGAATCCTAATGTGATTTCTTTATAATGGGTGTGTTCCTTATCTTATCCTAGTGTCTAAACTCTTCTCCATGGCTGGACCCCCAAATAATATTCCTTTACGTGCTAAGGGGTATCTAGAGAGTGGGATAGGTTTAATAACTACCCTAACCCTAACGCATACCCTAACCCTAACCCCTACCCTAACCCTAACACGTACCCTAATCCTAACCCGTACCCTAAACCGAGCCCTAACCCTAACACTAACCCTAACCCTAACCCTAACCCATACCCTACACCGTACACGGACCCCTCCCCGAACCCGTACCCTAAGCCGTACCCTAACCCTAACCCTAAGCCTAACCCTAACCCTAGGCTACCCTTGACTGCTTCTGCCTCCAATAGATTTCCTAAGCACTAGTGTTTTAAGGAACAGCTTAAAAAGAGAATCCTAATGTGATTTCTTTATAATGGGTGTGTTCCTTATCTTATCCTAGTGTCTAAACTCTTCTCCATGGCTGGACCCCCAAATAATATTCCTTTACGTGCTAAGGGGTATCTAGAGAGTGGGATAGGTTTAATAACTACCCTAACCCTAACGCGTACCCTAACCCTAACCCCTACCCTAAACCTAACACGTACCCTAATCCTAACCCGTACCCTAAAATGAGCCCTAACCCTAACACTAACCCTAACCCTAACCCTAACCCATACCCTACACCATACAAGGACCCCTCCCCGAACCCGTACCCTAAGCCGTACCCTAACCCTAACCCTAAGCCTAACTCTAACCCTAGGCTACCCTTGACTGCTTCTGCCTCCAATAGATTTCCTAAGCACTAGTGTTTTAAGGAACAGCTTAAAAAGAGAATCCTAATGTGATTTCTTTATAATGGGTGTGTTCCTTATCTTATCCTAGTGTCTAAATTCTTCTCCATGGCTGGACCCCCAAATAATATTTCTTTACGTGCTAAGGGGTATCTAGAGAGTGGGATAGGTTTAATAACTACCCTAACCCTAACGCGTACCCTAACCCTAACCCCTACCCTAAACCTAACACGTACTCTAATCCTAACCCGTACCCTAAAATGAGCCCTAACCCTAACCCTAACCCTAACCCATACCCTACACTGTACATGGACCCCTCCCCGAACCCGTACCCTAAGCCGTACCCTAACCCTAACCCTAAGCCTAACCCTAACCCTAGGCTACCCTTGACTGCTTCTGCCTCCAATAGATTTCCTAAGCACTAGTGTTTTAAGGAACAGCTTAAAAAGAGAATCCTAATGTGATTTCTGTATAATGGGTGTGTTCCTTATCTTATCCTAGTGTCTAAACTCTTCTCCATGGCTGGACCCCCAAATAATATTCCTTTACGTGCTAAGGGGTATCTAGAGAGTGGGATAGGTTTAATAACTACCCTAACCCTAACGCGTATCCTAACCCTAACCCCTACCCTAAACCTAACACGTACCCTAATCCTAACCCGTACCCTAAACCGAGCCCTAACCCTAACACTAACCCTAACCCTAACCCTAACCCATACCCTACACCGTACAAGGACCCCTCCCCGAACCCGTACCCTAAGCCGTACCCTAACCCTAACCCTAAGCCTAACCCTAACCCTAGGCTACCCTTGACTGCTTCTGCCTCCAATAGATTTCCTAAGCACTAGTGTTTTAAGGAACAGCTTAAAAAGAGAATCCTAATGTGATTTCTGTATAATGGGTGTGTTCCTTATCTTATCCTAGTGTCTAAACTCTTCTCCATGGCTGGACCCCCAAATAATATTCCTTTACGTGCTAAGGGGTATCTAGAGAGTGGGATAGGTTTAATAACTACCCTAACCCTAACGCGTACCCTAACCCTAACCCCTACGCTAAACCTAACACGTACTCTAATCCTAACCCGTACCCTAAACCGAGCCCTAACCCTAACACTAACCCTAACCCTAACCCTAACCCATACCCTACACCGTACACGGACCCCTCACCGAACCCGTACCCTAAGCCGTACCGTAACCCTAACCCTAACCCTAGGCTACCCTTGACTGCTTCTGCCTCCAATAGATTTCCTAAGCACTAGTGTTTTAAGGAACAGCTTAAAAAGAGAATCCTAATGTGATTTCTTTATAATGGGTGTGTTCCTTATCTTATCCTAGTGTCTAAACTCTTCTCCATGGCTGGACCCCCAAAGAATATTCCTTTACGTGCTAAGGGGTATCTAGAGAGTGGGATAGGTTTAATAACAACCCTAACCCTAACGCGTATCCTAACCCTAACCCCTACCCTAACCCTAACATGTACCCTAATCCTAACCCGTACCCTAAACCGAGCCCTAACCCTAACACTAACCCTAACCCTAACCCTAACCCATACCCTACACCGTACACGGACCCTCCCCGAACCCGTACCCTAAGCCGTACCCTAACCCTAACCCTAACCCTAACCCTAACCCTAGGCTACCCTTGACTGCTTCTGCCTCCAATAGATTTCCTAAGCACTAGTGTTTTAAGGAACAGCTTAAAAAGAGAATCCTAATGTGATTTCTGTATAATGGGTGTGTTCCTTATCTTATCCTAGTGTCTAAACTCTTCTCCATGGCTGGACCCCCAAATAATATTCCTGTACGTGCTAAGGGGTATCTAGAGAGTGGGATAGGTTTAATAACTACCCTAACCCTAACGCGTATCCTAACCCTAACCCCTACCCTAAACCTAACACGTACCCTAATCCTAACCCGTACCCTAAACCGAGCCCTAACCCTAACACTAACCCTAACCCTAACCCTAACCCATACCCTACACCATACACGGATCCCTCCCCGAACCCGTACCCTACGCCGTACCCTAACCCTAACCCTAAGCCTAACCCTAACCCTAGGCTACCCTTGACTGCTTCTGCTTCCAATAGATTTCCTAAGCACTAGTGTTTTAAGGAACAGCTTAAAAAAAGAATCCTAATGTGACTTCTTTATAATGGGTGTGTTCCTTATCTTATCTTAGTGTCTAAATTCTTCTCCATGGCTGGACCCCCAAATAATATTCCTTTACGTGCTAAGGGGTATCTAGAGAGTGGGATAGGTTTAATAACTACCCGACCCCTAACGCGTACCCTAACCCTAACCCCTACCCTAAACCTAACACGTACTCTAATCCTAACCCGTACCCTAAACCGAGCCCTAACCCTAACACTAACCCTAACCCATACCCTACACCGTACACGGACCCCTCCCCGAACCCGTAGCCTAAGCCGTACCCTAACCCTAACCCTAAGCCTAACCCTAACCCTAGGCTACCCTTGACTGCTTCTGCCTCCAATAGATTTCCTAAGCACTAGTGTTTTAAGGAACAGCTTAAAAAGAGAATCCTAATGTGATTTCTGTATAATGGGTGTGTTCCTTATCTTATCCTAGTGTCTAAATTCTTCTCCATGGCTGGACCCCTAAATAATATTCCTTTACGTGCTAAGGGGTATCTAGAGAGTGGGATAGGTTTAATAACTACCCTAACCCTAACGCGTACCCTAACCCTAACCCCTACCCTAAACCTAACACGTACTCTAATCCTAACCCGTACCCTAAACCGAGCCCTAACCCTAACACTAACCCTAACCCTAACCCTAACCCATACCCTACACCGTACACGGACCCCTCCCGGAACCCGTACCCTAGGCCTTACCCTAACCCTAACCATAAGCCTAACCCTAACACTAGGCTACCCTTGACTGCTTCTGCCTCCAATAGATTTCCTAAGCACTACTGTTTTAAGGAACAGCTTAAAAAGAGAATCCTAATGTGATTTCTTTATAATGGGTGTGATCCTTATCTTATCCTAGTGTCTAAATTCTTCTCCATGGCTGGACCCCCAAATAATATTCCTTTACGTGCTAAGGGGTATCTAGAGAGTGGGATAGGTTTAATAACTACCCTAACCCTAACGCGTATCCTAACCCTAACCCCTACCCTAAACCTAACACGTACCCTAATCCTAACCCGTACCCTAAACCGAGCCCTAACCCTAACACTAACCCTAACCCTAACCCTAACCCATACCCTACACCATACACGGATCCATCCCCGAACCCGTACCCTAAGCCGTACCCTAACCCTTACCCTAAGCCTAACCCTAACCCTAGGCTACCCTTGACTGCTTCTGCTTCCAATAGATTTCCTAAGCACTAGTGTTTTAAGGAACAGCTTAAAAAGAGAATCCTAATGTGATTTCTTTATAATGGGTGTGTTCCTTATCTTATCCTAGTGTCTAAATTCTTCTCCATGGCTGGACCCCCAAATAATATTCCTTTACGTGCTAAGGGGTATCTAGAGAGTGGGATAGGTTTAATAACTACCCTAACCCTAACGCGTACCCTAAACCTAACCCCTACCCTAAACCTAACACGTACTCTAATCCTAACCCGTATCCTAAAATGAGCCCTAACCCTAACCCTAACCCTAACCCATACCCTACACTGTACATGGACCCCTCCCCGAACCCGTACCCTAAGCCGTACCCTATCCCTAACCATAAGCCTAACCCTAACCCTAGGCTACCCTTGACTGCTTCTGCCTCCAATAGATTTCCTAAGCACTAGTGTTTTAAGGAACAGCTTAAAAAGAGAATCCTAATGTGATTTCTTTATAATGGGTGTGTTCCTTATCTTATCCTAGTGTCTAAACTCTTCTCCATGGCTGGACCCCCAAATAATATTCCTTTACGTGCTAAGGGGTATCTAGAGAGTGGGATAGGTTTAATAACTACCCTAACCCTAACGCATACCCTAACCCTAACCCCTACCCTAACCCTAACACGTACCCTAATCCTAACCCGTACCCTAAACCGAGCCCTAACCCTAACACTAACCCTAACCCTAACCCTAACCCATACCCTACACCGTACACGGACCCCTCCCCGAACCCGTACCCTAAGCCGTACCCTAACCCTAACCCTAAGCCTAACCCTAACCCTAGGCTACCCTTGACTGCTTCTGCCTCCAATAGATTTCCTAAGCACTAGTGTTTTAAGGAACAGCTTAAAAAGAGAATCCTAATGTGATTTCTTTATAATGGGTGTGTTCCTTATCTTATCCTAGTGTCTAAACTCTTCTCCATGGCTGGACCACCAAATAATATTCCTTTACGTGCTAAGGGGTATCTAGAGAGTGGGATAGGTTTAATAACTACCCTAACCCTAACGCGTACCCTAACCCTAACCCCTACCCTAAACCTAACACGTACCCTAATCCTAACCCGTACCCTAAAATGAGCCCTAACCCTAACACTAACCCTGACCCTAACTCTAACCCATACCCTACACCATACAAGGACCCCTCCCCGAACCCGTACCCTAAGCCGTACCCTAACCCTAACCCTAAGCCTAACTCTAACCCTAGGCTACCCTTGACTGCTTCTGCCTCCAATAGATTTCCTAAGCACTAGTGTTTTAAGGAACAGCTTAAAAAGAGAATCCTAATGTGATTTCTTTATAATGGGTGTGTTCCTTATCTTATCCTAGTGTCTAAATTCTTCTCCATGGCTGGACCCCCAAATAATATTTCTTTACGTGCTAAGGGGTATCTAGAGAGTGGGATAGGTTTAATAACTACCCTAACCCTAACGCGTACCCTAACCCTAACCCCTACCCTAAACCTAACACGTACTCTAATCCTAACCCGTACCCTAAAATGAGCCCTAACCCTAACCCTAACCCTAACCCATACCCTACACTGTACATGGACCCCTCCCCGAACCCGTACCCTAAGCCATACCCTAACCCTAACCCTAAGCCTAACCCTAACCCTAGGCTACCCTTGACTGCTTCTGCCTCCAATAGATTTCCTAAGCACTAGTGTTTTAAGGAACAGCTTAAAAAGAGAATCCTAATGTGATTTCTGTATAATGGGTGTGTTCCTTATCTTATCCTAGTGTCTAAACTCTTCTCCATGGCTGGACCCCCAAATAATATTCCTTTACGTGCTAAGGGGTATCTAGAGAGTGGGATAGGTTTAATAACTACCCTAACCCTAACGCGTATCCTAACCCTAACCCCTACCCTAAACCTAACACGTACCCTAATCCTAACCCGTACCCTAAACCGAGCCCTAACCCTAACACTAACCCTAACCCTAACCCTAACCCATACCCTACACCGTACACGGACCCCTCACCGAACCCGTACCCTAACCCTAACCCTAAGCCTAACCCTAACCCTAGGCTACCCTTGACTGCTTCTGCCTCCAATAGATTTCCTAAGCACTAGTGTTTTAAGGAACAGCTTAAAAAGAGAATCCTAATGTGATTTCTTTATAATGGGTGTGTTCCTTATCTTATCCTAGTGTCTAAATTCTTCTCCATGGCTGGACCCCCAAATAATATTCCTTTACGTGCTAAGGGGTATCTAGAGAGTGGGATAGGTTTAATAACTACCCTAACCCTAACGCGTACCCTAACCCTAACCCCTACGCTAAACCTAACACGTACTCTAATCCTAACCCGTACCCTAAACCGAGCCCTAACCCTAACACTAACCCTAACCCTAACCCTAACCCATACCCTACACCGTACACGGACCCCTCACCGAACCCGTACCCTAAGCCGTACCGTAACCCTAACCCTAACCCTAGGCTACCCTTGACTGCTTCTGCCTCCAATAGATTTCCTAAGCACTAGTGTTTTAAGGAACAGCTTAAAAAGAGAATCCTAATGTGATTTCTTTATAATGGGTGTGTTCCTTATCTTATCCTAGTGTCTAAACTCTTCTCCATGGCTGGACCCCCAAAGAATATTCCTTTACGTGCTAAGGGGTATCTAGAGAGTGGGATAGGTTTAATAACAACCCTAACCCTAACGCGTATCCTAACCCTAACCCCTACCCTAACCCTAACATGTACCCTAATCCTAACCCGTACCCTAAACCGAGCCCTAACCCTAACACTAACCCTAACCCTAACCCTAACCCATACCCTACACCGTACACGGACCCTCCCCGAACCCGTACCCTAAGCCGTACCCTAAACCTAACCCTAACCCTAACCCTAACCCTAGGCTACCCTTGACTGCTTCTGCCTCCAATAGATTTCCTAAGCACTAGTGTTTTAAGGAACAGCTTAAAAAGAGAATCCTAATGTGATTTCTGTATAATGGGTGTGTTCCTTATCTTATCCTAGTGTCTAAACTCTTCTCCATGGCTGGACCCCCAAATAATATTCCTGTACGTGCTAAGGGGTATCTAGAGAGTGGGATAGGTTTAATAACTACCCTAACCCTAACGCGTATCCTAACCCTAACCCCTACCCTAAACCTAACACGTACCCTAATCCTAACCCGTACCCTAAACCGAGCCCTAACCCTAACACTAACCCTAACCCTAACCCTAACCCATACCCTACACCATACACGGATCCCTCCCCGAACCCGTACCCTACGCCGTACCCTAACCCTAACCCTAAGCCTAACCCTAACCCTAGGCTACCCTTGACTGCTTCTGCTTCCAATAGATTTCCTAAGCACTAGTGTTTTAAGGAACAGCTTAAAAAAAGAATCCTAATGTGACTTCTTTATAATGGGTGTGTTCCTTATCTTATCCTAGTGTCTAAATTCTTCTCCATGGCTGGACCCCCAAATAATATTCCTTTACGTGCTAAGGGGTATCTAGAGAGTGGGATAGGTTTAATAACTACCCGAACCCTAACGCGTACCCTAACCCTAACCCCTACCCTAAACCTAACACGTACTCTAATCCTAACCCGTACCCTAAACCGAGCCCTAACCCTAACACTAACCCTAACCCATACCCTACACCGTACACGGACCCCTCCCCGAACCCGTAGCCTAAGCCGTACCCTAACCCTAACCCTAAGCCTAACCCTAACCCTAGGCTACCCTTGACTGCTTCTGCCTCCAATAGATTTCCTAAGCACTAGTGTTTTAAGGAACAGCTTAAAAAGAGAATCCTAATGTGATTTCTTTATAATGGGTGTGTTCCTTATCTTATCCTAGTGTCTAAATTCTTCTCCATGGCTGGACCCCCAAATAATATTCCTTTACGTGCTAAGGGGTATCTAGAGAGTGGGATAGGTTTAATAACTACCCTAACCCTAACGCGTACCCTAACCCTAACCCCTACGCTAAACCTAACACGTACTCTAATCCTAACCCGTACCCTAAACCGAGCCCTAACCCTAACACTAACCCTAACCCTAACCCTAACCCATACCCTACACCGTACACGGACCCCTCACCGAACCCGTACCCTAAGCCGTACCGTAACCCTAACCCTAACCCTAGGCTACCCTTGACTGCTTCTGCCTCCAATAGATTTCCTAAGCACTAGTGTTTTAAGGAACAGCTTAAAAAGAGAATCCTAATGTGATTTCTTTATAATGGGTGTGTTCCTTATCTTATCCTAGTGTCTAAACTCTTCTCCATGGCTGGACCCCCAAAGAATATTCCTTTACGTGCTAAGGGGTATCTAGAGAGTGGGATAGGTTTAATAACAACCCTAACCCTAACGCGTATCCTAACCCTAACCCCTACCCTAACCCTAACATGTACCCTAATCCTAACCCGTACCCTAAACCGAGCCCTAACCCTAACCCTAACCCTAACCCATACCCTACACCGTACACGGACCCTCCCCGAACCCGTACCCTAAGCCGTACCCTAAACCTAACCCTAACCCTAACCCTAACCCTAGGCTACCCTTGACTGCTTCTGCCTCCAATAGATTTCCTAAGCACTAGTGTTTTAAGGAACAGCTTAAAAAGAGAATCCTAATGTGATTTCTGTATAATGGGTGTGTTCCTTATCTTATCCTAGTGTCTAAACTCTTCTCCATGGCTGGACCCCCAAATAATATTCCTGTACGTGCTAAGGGGTATCTAGAGAGTGGGATAGGTTTAATAACTACCCTAACCCTAACGCGTATCCTAACCCTAACCCCTACCCTAAACCTAACACGTACCCTAATCCTAACCCGTACCCTAAACCGAGCCCTAACCCTAACACTAACCCTAACCCTAACCCTAACCCATACCCTACACCATACACGGATCCCTCCCCGAACCCGTACCCTACGCCGTACCCTAACCCTAACCCTAAGCCTAACCCTAACCCTAGGCTACCCTTGACTGCTTCTGCTTCCAATAGATTTCCTAAGCACTAGTGTTTTAAGGAACAGCTTAAAAAAAGAATCCTAATGTGACTTCTTTATAATGGGTGTGTTCCTTATCTTATCCTAGTGTCTAAATTCTTCTCCATGGCTGGACCCCCAAATAATATTCCTTTACGTGCTAAGGGGTATCTAGAGAGTGGGATAGGTTTAATAACTACCCGACCCCTAACGCGTACCCTAACCCTAACCCCTACCCTAAACCTAACACGTACTCTAATCCTAACCCGTACCCTAAACCGAGCCCTAACCCTAACACTAACCCTAACCCATACCCTACACCGTACACGGACCCCTCCCCGAACCCGTAGCCTAAGCCGTACCCTAACCCTAACCCTAAACCTAACCCTAACCCTAGGCTACCCTTGACTGCTTCTGCCTCCAATAGATTTCCTAAGCACTAGTGTTTTAAGGAACAGCTTAAAAAGAGAATCCTAATGTGATTTCTTTATAATGGGTGTGTTCCTTATCTTATCCTAGTGTCTAAACTCTTCTCCATGGCTGGACCCCCAAATAATATTCCTTTACGTGCTAAGGGGTATCTAGAGAGTGGGATAGGTTTAATAACTACCCTAACCCTAACGCGTACCCTAACCCTAACCCCTACCCTAAACCTAACACGTACTCTAATCCTAACCCGTACCCTAAAATGAGCCCTAACACTAACACTAACCCTAACCCTAACCCTAACCCATACCCTACACCGTACAAGGACCCCTCCCCGAACCCGTACCCTAAGCCGTACCCTAACCCTAACCCTAAGCCTAACCCTAACCCTAGGCTACCCTTGACTGCTTCTGCCTCCAATAGATTTCCTAAGCACTAGTGTTTTAAGGAACAGCTTAAAAAGAGAATCCTAATGTGATTTCTTTATAATGGGTGTGTTCCTTATCTTATCCTAGTGTCTAAATTCTTCTCCATGGCTGGACCCCCAAATAATATTCCTTTACGTGCTAAGGGGTATCTAGAGAGTGGGATAGGTTTAATAACTACCCTAACCCTAACGCGTACCCTAACCCTAACCCCTACGCTAAACCTAACACGTACTCTAATCCTAACCCGTACCCTAAACCGAGCCCTAACCCTAACACTAACCCTAACCCTAACCCTAACCCATACCCTACACCGTACACGGACCCCTCACCGAACCCGTACCCTAAGCCGTACCGTAACCCTAACCCTAACCCTAGGCTACCCTTGACTGCTTCTGCCTCCAATAGATTTCCTAAGCACTAGTGTTTTAAGGAACAGCTTAAAAAGAGAATCCTAATGTGATTTCTTTATAATGGGTGTGTTCCTTATCTTATCCTAGTGTCTAAACTCTTCTCCATGGCTGGACCCCCAAAGAATATTCCTTTACGTGCTAAGGGGTATCTAGAGAGTGGGATAGGTTTAATAACAACCCTAACCCTAACGCGTATCCTAACCCTAACCCCTACCCTAACCCTAACATGTACCCTAATCCTAACCCGTACCCTAAACCGAGCCCTAACCCTAACACTAACCCTAACCCTAACCCTAACCCATACCCTACACCGTACACGGACCCTCCCCGAACCCGTACCCTAAGCCGTACCCTAACCCTAACCCTAACCCTAACCCTAACCCTAGGCTACCCTTGACTGCTTCTGCCTCCAATAGATTTCCTAAGCACTAGTGTTTTAAGGAACAGCTTAAAAAGAGAATCCTAATGTGATTTCTGTATAATGGGTGTGTTCCTTATCTTATCCTAGTGTCTAAACTCTTCTCCATGGCTGGACCCCCAAATAATATTCCTGTACGTGCTAAGGGGTATCTAGAGAGTGGGATAGGTTTAATAACTACCCTAACCCTAACGCGTATCCTAACCCTAACCCCTACCCTAAACCTAACACGTACCCTAATCCTAACCCGTACCCTAAACCGAGCCCTAACCCTAACACTAACCCTAACCCTAACCCTAACCCATACCCTACACCATACACGGATCCCTCCCCGAACCCGTACCCTACGCCGTACCCTAACCCTAACCCTAAGCCTAACCCTAACCCTAGGCTACCCTTGACTGCTTCTGCTTCCAATAGATTTCCTAAGCACTAGTGTTTTAAGGAACAGCTTAAAAAAAGAATCCTAATGTGACTTCTTTATAATGGGTGTGTTCCTTATCTTATCCTAGTGTCTAAATTCTTCTCCATGGCTGGACCCCCAAATAATATTCCTTTACGTGCTAAGGGGTATCTAGAGAGTGGGATAGGTTTAATAACTACCCGACCCCTAACGCGTACCCTAACCCTAACCCCTACCCTAAACCTAACACGTACTCTAATCCTAACCCGTACCCTAAACCGAGCCCTAACCCTAACACTAACCCTAACCCATACCCTACACCGTACACGGACCCCTACCCGAACCCGTAGCCTAAGCCGTACCCTAACCCTAACCCTAAGCCTAACCCTAACCCTAGGCTACCCTTGACTGCTTCTGCCTCCAATAGATTTCCTAAGCACTAGTGTTTTAAGGAACAGCTTAAAAAGAGAATCCTAATGTGATTTCTGTATAATGGGTGTGTTCCTTATCTTATCCTAGTGTCTAAATTCTTCTCCATGGCTGGACCCCTAAATAATATTCCTTTACGTGCTAAGGGGTATCTAGAGAGTGGGATAGGTTTAATAACTACCCTAACCCTAACGCGTACCCTAACCCTAACCCCTACCCTAAACCTAACACGTACTCTAATCCTAACCCGTACCCTAAACCGAGCCCTAACCCTAACACTAACCCTAACCCTAACCCTAACCCATACCCTACACCGTACACGGACCCCTCCCGGAACCCGTACCCTAGGCCTTACCCTAACCCTAACCATAAGCCTAACCCTAACACTAGGCTACCCTTGACTGCTTCTGCCTCCAATAGATTTCCTAAGCACTAGTGTTTTAAGGAACAGCTTAAAAAGAGAATCCTAATGTGATTTCTTTATAATGGGTGTGATCCTTATCTTATCCTAGTGTCTAAATTCTTCTCCATGGCTGGACCCCCAAATAATATTCCTTTACGTGCTAAGGGGTATCTAGAGAGTGGGATAGGTTTAATAACTACCCTAACCCTAACGCGTATCCTAACCCTAACCCCTACCCTAAACCTAACACGTACCCTAATCCTAACCCGTACCCTAAACCGAGCCCTAACCCTAACACTAACCCTAACCCTAACCCTAACCCATACCCTACACCATACACGGATCCATCCCCGAACCCGTACCCTAAGCCGTACCCTAACCCTTACCCTAAGCCTAACCCTAACCCTAGGCTACCCTTGACTGCTTCTGCTTCCAATAGATTTCCTAAGCACTAGTGTTTTAAGGAACAGCTTAAAAAGAGAATCCTAATGTGATTTCTTTATAATGGGTGTGTTCCTTATCTTATCCTAGTGTCTAAATTCTTCTCCATGGCTGGACCCCCAAATAATATTCCTTTACGTGCTAAGGGGTATCTAGAGAGTGGGATAGGTTTAATAACTACCCTAACCCTAACGCGTACCCTAACCCTAACCCCTACCCTAAACCTAACACGTACTCTAATCCTAACCCGTATCCTAAAATGAGCCCTAACCCTAACCCTAACCCTAACCCATACCCTACACTGTACATGGACCCCTCCCCGAACCCGTACCCTAAGCCGTACCCTATCCCTAACCATAAGCCTAACCCTAACCCTAGGCTACCCTTGACTGCTTCTGCCTCCAATAGATTTCCTAAGCACTAGTGTTTTAAGGAACAGCTTAAAAAGAGAATCCTAATGTGATTTCTTTATAATGGGTGTGTTCCTTATCTTATCCTAGTGTCTAAACTCTTCTCCATGGCTGGACCCCCAAATAATATTCCTTTACGTGCTAAGGGGTATCTAGAGAGTGGGATAGGTTTAATAACTACCCTAACCCTAACGCATACCCTAACCCTAACCCCTACCCTAACCCTAACACGTACCCTAATCCTAACCCGTACCCTAAACCGAGCCCTAACCCTAACACTAACCCTAACCCTAACCCTAACCCATACCCTACACCGTACACGGACCCCTCCCCGAACCCGTACCCTAAGCCGTACCCTAACCCTAACCCTAAGCCTAACCCTAACCCTAGGCTACCCTTGACTGCTTCTGCCTCCAATAGATTTCCTAAGCACTAGTGTTTTAAGGAACAGCTTAAAAAGAGAATCCTAATGTGATTTCTTTATAATGGGTGTGTTCCTTATCTTATCCTAGTGTCTAAACTCTTCTCCATGGCTGGACCCCCAAATAATATTCCTTTACGTGCTAAGGGGTATCTAGAGAGTGGGATAGGTTTAATAACTACCCTAACCCTAACGCGTACCCTAACCCTAACCCCTACCCTAAACCTAACACGTACCCTAATCCTAACCCGTACCCTAAAATGAGCCCTAACCCTAACACTAACCCTAACCCTAACCCTAACCCATACCCTACACCATACAAGGACCCCTCCCCGAACCCGTACCCTAAGCCGTACCCTAACCCTAACCCTAAGCCTAACTCTAACCCTAGGCTACCCTTGACTGCTTCTGCCTCCAATAGATTTCCTAAGCACTAGTGTTTTAAGGAACAGCTTAAAAAGAGAATCCTAATGTGATTTCTTTATAATGGGTGTGTTCCTTATCTTATCCTAGTGTCTAAATTCTTCTCCATGGCTGGACCCCCAAATAATATTTCTTTACGTGCTAAGGGGTATCTAGAGAGTGGGATAGGTTTAATAACTACCCTAACCCTAACGCGTACCCTAACCCTAACCCCTACCCTAAACCTAACACGTACCCTAATCCTAACCCGTACCCTAAACCGAGCCCTAACCCTAACACTAACCCTAACCCTAACCCTAACCCATACCCTACACCGTACAAGGACCCCTCCCCGAACCCGTACCCTAAGCCGTACCCTAACCCTAACCCTAAGCCTAACCCTAACCCTAGGCTACCCTTGACTGCTTCTGCCTCCAATAGATTTCCTAAGCACTAGTGTTTTAAGGAACAGCTTAAAAAGAGAATCCTAATGTGATTTCTTTATAATGGGTGTGTTCCTTATCTTATCCTAGTGTCTAAATTCTTCTCCATGGCTGGACCCCCAAATAATATTCCTTTACGTGCTAAGGGGTATCTAGAGAGTGGGATAGGTTTAATAACTACCCTAACCCTAACGCGTACCCTAACCCTAACCCCTACCCTAAACCTAACACGTACTCTAATCCTAACCCGTACCCTAAACCGAGCCCTAACCCTAACACTAACCCTAACCCTAACCCTAACCCATACCCTACACCGTACACGGACCCCTCCCGGAACCCGTACCCTAGGCCTTACCCTAACCCTAACCATAAGCCTAACCCTAACACTAGGCTACCCTTGACTGCTTCTGCCTCCAATAGATTTCCTAAGCACTAGTGTTTTAAGGAACAGCTTAAAAAGAGAATCCTAATGTGATTTCTTTATAATGGGTGTGATCCTTATCTTATCCTAGTGTCTAAATTCTTCTCCATGGCTGGACCCCCAAATAATATTTCTTTACGTGCTAAGGGGTATCTAGAGAGTGGGATAGGTTTAATAACTACCCTAACCCTAACGCGTACCCTAACCCTAACCCCTACCCTAAACCTAACACGTACTCTAATCCTAACCCGTACCCTAAAATGAGCCCTAACCCTAACCCTAACCCTAACCCATACCCTACACTGTACATGGACCCCTCCCCGAACCCGTACCCTAAGCCATACCCTAACCCTAACCCTAAGCCTAACCCTAACCCTAGGCTACCCTTGACTGCTTCTGCCTCCAATAGATTTCCTAAGCACTAGTGTTTTAAGGAACAGCTTAAAAAGAGAATCCTAATGTGATTTCTGTATAATGGGTGTGTTCCTTATCTTATCCTAGTGTCTAAACTCTTCTCCATGGCTGGACCCCCAAATAATATTCCTTTACGTGCTAAGGGGTATCTAGAGAGTGGGATAGGTTTAATAACTACCCTAACCCTAACGCGTATCCTAACCCTAACCCCTACCCTAAACCTAACACGTACCCTAATCCTAACCCGTACCCTAAACCGAGCCCTAACCCTAACACTAACCCTAACCCTAACCCTAACCCATACCCTACACCGTACACGGACCCCTCACCGAACCCGTACCCTAACCCTAACCCTAAGCCTAACCCTAACCCTAGGCTACCCTTGACTGCTTCTGCCTCCAATAGATTTCCTAAGCACTAGTGTTTTAAGGAACAGCTTAAAAAGAGAATCCTAATGTGATTTCTTTATAATGGGTGTGTTCCTTATCTTATCCTAGTGTCTAAATTCTTCTCCATGGCTGGACCCCCAAATAATATTCCTTTACGTGCTAAGGGGTATCTAGAGAGTGGGATAGGTTTAATAACTACCCTAACCCTAACGCGTACCCTAACCCTAACCCCTACGCTAAACCTAACACGTACTCTAATCCTAACCCGTACCCTAAACCGAGCCCTAACCCTAACACTAACCCTAACCCTAACCCTAACCCATACCCTACACCGTACACGGACCCCTCACCGAACCCGTACCCTAAGCCGTACCGTAACCCTAACCCTAACCCTAGGCTACCCTTGACTGCTTCTGCCTCCAATAGATTTCCTAAGCACTAGTGTTTTAAGGAACAGCTTAAAAAGAGAATCCTAATGTGATTTCTTTATAATGGGTGTGTTCCTTATCTTATCCTAGTGTCTAAACTCTTCTCCATGGCTGGACCCCCAAAGAATATTCCTTTACGTGCTAAGGGGTATCTAGAGAGTGGGATAGGTTTAATAACAACCCTAACCCTAACGCGTATCCTAACCCTAACCCCTACCCTAACCCTAACATGTACCCTAATCCTAACCCGTACCCTAAACCGAGCCCTAACCCTAACACTAACCCTAACCCTAACCCTAACCCATACCCTACACCGTACACGGACCCTCCCCGAACCCGTACCCTAAGCCGTACCCTAAACCTAACCCTAACCCTAACCCTAACCCTAGGCTACCCTTGACTGCTTCTGCCTCCAATAGATTTCCTAAGCACTAGTGTTTTAAGGAACAGCTTAAAAAGAGAATCCTAATGTGATTTCTGTATAATGGGTGTGTTCCTTATCTTATCCTAGTGTCTAAACTCTTCTCCATGGCTGGACCCCCAAATAATATTCCTGTACGTGCTAAGGGGTATCTAGAGAGTGGGATAGGTTTAATAACTACCCTAACCCTAACGCGTATCCTAACCCTAACCCCTACCCTAAACCTAACACGTACCCTAATCCTAACCCGTACCCTAAACCGAGCCCTAACCCTAACACTAACCCTAACCCTAACCCTAACCCATACCCTACACCATACACGGATCCCTCCCCGAACCCGTACCCTACGCCGTACCCTAACCCTAACCCTAAGCCTAACCCTAACCCTAGGCTACCCTTGACTGCTTCTGCTTCCAATAGATTTCCTAAGCACTAGTGTTTTAAGGAACAGCTTAAAAAAAGAATCCTAATGTGACTTCTTTATAATGGGTGTGTTCCTTATCTTATCCTAGTGTCTAAATTCTTCTCCATGGCTGGACCCCCAAATAATATTCCTTTACGTGCTAAGGGGTATCTAGAGAGTGGGATAGGTTTAATAACTACCCGAACCCTAACGCGTACCCTAACCCTAACCCCTACCCTAAACCTAACACGTACTCTAATCCTAACCCGTACCCTAAACCGAGCCCTAACCCTAACACTAACCCTAACCCATACCCTACACCGTACACGGACCCCTCCCCGAACCCGTAGCCTAAGCCGTACCCTAACCCTAACCCTAAGCCTAACCCTAACCCTAGGCTACCCTTGACTGCTTCTGCCTCCAATAGATTTCCTAAGCACTAGTGTTTTAAGGAACAGCTTAAAAAGAGAATCCTAATGTGATTTCTTTATAATGGGTGTGTTCCTTATCTTATCCTAGTGTCTAAATTCTTCTCCATGGCTGGACCCCCAAATAATATTCCTTTACGTGCTAAGGGGTATCTAGAGAGTGGGATAGGTTTAATAACTACCCTAACCCTAACGCGTACCCTAACCCTAACCCCTACGCTAAACCTAACACGTACTCTAATCCTAACCCGTACCCTAAACCGAGCCCTAACCCTAACACTAACCCTAACCCTAACCCTAACCCATACCCTACACCGTACACGGACCCCTCACCGAACCCGTACCCTAAGCCGTACCGTAACCCTAACCCTAACCCTAGGCTACCCTTGACTGCTTCTGCCTCCAATAGATTTCCTAAGCACTAGTGTTTTAAGGAACAGCTTAAAAAGAGAATCCTAATGTGATTTCTTTATAATGGGTGTGTTCCTTATCTTATCCTAGTGTCTAAACTCTTCTCCATGGCTGGACCCCCAAAGAATATTCCTTTACGTGCTAAGGGGTATCTAGAGAGTGGGATAGGTTTAATAACAACCCTAACCCTAACGCGTATCCTAACCCTAACCCCTACCCTAACCCTAACATGTACCCTAATCCTAACCCGTACCCTAAACCGAGCCCTAACCCTAACCCTAACCCTAACCCATACCCTACACCGTACACGGACCCTCCCCGAACCCGTACCCTAAGCCGTACCCTAAACCTAACCCTAACCCTAACCCTAACCCTAGGCTACCCTTGACTGCTTCTGCCTCCAATAGATTTCCTAAGCACTAGTGTTTTAAGGAACAGCTTAAAAAGAGAATCCTAATGTGATTTCTGTATAATGGGTGTGTTCCTTATCTTATCCTAGTGTCTAAACTCTTCTCCATGGCTGGACCCCCAAATAATATTCCTGTACGTGCTAAGGGGTATCTAGAGAGTGGGATAGGTTTAATAACTACCCTAACCCTAACGCGTATCCTAACCCTAACCCCTACCCTAAACCTAACACGTACCCTAATCCTAACCCGTACCCTAAACCGAGCCCTAACCCTAACACTAACCCTAACCCTAACCCTAACCCATACCCTACACCATACACGGATCCCTCCCCGAACCCGTACCCTACGCCGTACCCTAACCCTAACCCTAAGCCTAACCCTAACCCTAGGCTACCCTTGACTGCTTCTGCTTCCAATAGATTTCCTAAGCACTAGTGTTTTAAGGAACAGCTTAAAAAAAGAATCCTAATGTGACTTCTTTATAATGGGTGTGTTCCTTATCTTATCCTAGTGTCTAAATTCTTCTCCATGGCTGGACCCCCAAATAATATTCCTTTACGTGCTAAGGGGTATCTAGAGAGTGGGATAGGTTTAATAACTACCCGACCCCTAACGCGTACCCTAACCCTAACCCCTACCCTAAACCTAACACGTACTCTAATCCTAACCCGTACCCTAAACCGAGCCCTAACCCTAACACTAACCCTAACCCATACCCTACACCGTACACGGACCCCTCCCCGAACCCGTAGCCTAAGCCGTACCCTAACCCTAACCCTAAACCTAACCCTAACCCTAGGCTACCCTTGACTGCTTCTGCCTCCAATAGATTTCCTAAGCACTAGTGTTTTAAGGAACAGCTTAAAAAGAGAATCCTAATGTGATTTCTTTATAATGGGTGTGTTCCTTATCTTATCCTAGTGTCTAAACTCTTCTCCATGGCTGGACCCCCAAATAATATTCCTTTACGTGCTAAGGGGTATCTAGAGAGTGGGATAGGTTTAATAACTACCCTAACCCTAACGCGTACCCTAACCCTAACCCCTACCCTAAACCTAACACGTACTCTAATCCTAACCCGTACCCTAAAATGAGCCCTAACACTAACACTAACCCTAACCCTAACCCTAACCCATACCCTACACCGTACAAGGACCCCTCCCCGAACCCGTACCCTAAGCCGTACCCTAACCCTAACCCTAAGCCTAACCCTAACCCTAGGCTACCCTTGACTGCTTCTGCCTCCAATAGATTTCCTAAGCACTAGTGTTTTAAGGAACAGCTTAAAAAGAGAATCCTAATGTGATTTCTTTATAATGGGTGTGTTCCTTATCTTATCCTAGTGTCTAAATTCTTCTCCATGGCTGGACCCCCAAATAATATTCCTTTACGTGCTAAGGGGTATCTAGAGAGTGGGATAGGTTTAATAACTACCCTAACCCTAACGCGTACCCTAACCCTAACCCCTACGCTAAACCTAACACGTACTCTAATCCTAACCCGTACCCTAAACCGAGCCCTAACCCTAACACTAACCCTAACCCTAACCCTAACCCATACCCTACACCGTACACGGACCCCTCACCGAACCCGTACCCTAAGCCGTACCGTAACCCTAACCCTAACCCTAGGCTACCCTTGACTGCTTCTGCCTCCAATAGATTTCCTAAGCACTAGTGTTTTAAGGAACAGCTTAAAAAGAGAATCCTAATGTGATTTCTTTATAATGGGTGTGTTCCTTATCTTATCCTAGTGTCTAAACTCTTCTCCATGGCTGGACCCCCAAAGAATATTCCTTTACGTGCTAAGGGGTATCTAGAGAGTGGGATAGGTTTAATAACAACCCTAACCCTAACGCGTATCCTAACCCTAACCCCTACCCTAACCCTAACATGTACCCTAATCCTAACCCGTACCCTAAACCGAGCCCTAACCCTAACACTAACCCTAACCCTAACCCTAACCCATACCCTACACCGTACACGGACCCTCCCCGAACCCGTACCCTAAGCCGTACCCTAACCCTAACCCTAACCCTAACCCTAACCCTAGGCTACCCTTGACTGCTTCTGCCTCCAATAGATTTCCTAAGCACTAGTGTTTTAAGGAACAGCTTAAAAAGAGAATCCTAATGTGATTTCTGTATAATGGGTGTGTTCCTTATCTTATCCTAGTGTCTAAACTCTTCTCCATGGCTGGACCCCCAAATAATATTCCTGTACGTGCTAAGGGGTATCTAGAGAGTGGGATAGGTTTAATAACTACCCTAACCCTAACGCGTATCCTAACCCTAACCCCTACCCTAAACCTAACACGTACCCTAATCCTAACCCGTACCCTAAACCGAGCCCTAACCCTAACACTAACCCTAACCCTAACCCTAACCCATACCCTACACCATACACGGATCCCTCCCCGAACCCGTACCCTACGCCGTACCCTAACCCTAACCCTAAGCCTAACCCTAACCCTAGGCTACCCTTGACTGCTTCTGCTTCCAATAGATTTCCTAAGCACTAGTGTTTTAAGGAACAGCTTAAAAAAAGAATCCTAATGTGACTTCTTTATAATGGGTGTGTTCCTTATCTTATCCTAGTGTCTAAATTCTTCTCCATGGCTGGACCCCCAAATAATATTCCTTTACGTGCTAAGGGGTATCTAGAGAGTGGGATAGGTTTAATAACTACCCGACCCCTAACGCGTACCCTAACCCTAACCCCTACCCTAAACCTAACACGTACTCTAATCCTAACCCGTACCCTAAACCGAGCCCTAACCCTAACACTAACCCTAACCCATACCCTACACCGTACACGGACCCCTACCCGAACCCGTAGCCTAAGCCGTACCCTAACCCTAACCCTAAGCCTAACCCTAACCCTAGGCTACCCTTGACTGCTTCTGCCTCCAATAGATTTCCTAAGCACTAGTGTTTTAAGGAACAGCTTAAAAAGAGAATCCTAATGTGATTTCTGTATAATGGGTGTGTTCCTTATCTTATCCTAGTGTCTAAATTCTTCTCCATGGCTGGACCCCTAAATAATATTCCTTTACGTGCTAAGGGGTATCTAGAGAGTGGGATAGGTTTAATAACTACCCTAACCCTAACGCGTACCCTAACCCTAACCCCTACCCTAAACCTAACACGTACTCTAATCCTAACCCGTACCCTAAACCGAGCCCTAACCCTAACACTAACCCTAACCCTAACCCTAACCCATACCCTACACCGTACACGGACCCCTCCCGGAACCCGTACCCTAGGCCTTACCCTAACCCTAACCATAAGCCTAACCCTAACACTAGGCTACCCTTGACTGCTTCTGCCTCCAATAGATTTCCTAAGCACTAGTGTTTTAAGGAACAGCTTAAAAAGAGAATCCTAATGTGATTTCTTTATAATGGGTGTGATCCTTATCTTATCCTAGTGTCTAAATTCTTCTCCATGGCTGGACCCCCAAATAATATTCCTTTACGTGCTAAGGGGTATCTAGAGAGTGGGATAGGTTTAATAACTACCCTAACCCTAACGCGTATCCTAACCCTAACCCCTACCCTAAACCTAACACGTACCCTAATCCTAACCCGTACCCTAAACCGAGCCCTAACCCTAACACTAACCCTAACCCTAACCCTAACCCATACCCTACACCATACACGGATCCATCCCCGAACCCGTACCCTAAGCCGTACCCTAACCCTTACCCTAAGCCTAACCCTAACCCTAGGCTACCCTTGACTGCTTCTGCTTCCAATAGATTTCCTAAGCACTAGTGTTTTAAGGAACAGCTTAAAAAGAGAATCCTAATGTGATTTCTTTATAATGGGTGTGTTCCTTATCTTATCCTAGTGTCTAAATTCTTCTCCATGGCTGGACCCCCAAATAATATTCCTTTACGTGCTAAGGGGTATCTAGAGAGTGGGATAGGTTTAATAACTACCCTAACCCTAACGCGTACCCTAACCCTAACCCCTACCCTAAACCTAACACGTACTCTAATCCTAACCCGTATCCTAAAATGAGCCCTAACCCTAACCCTAACCCTAACCCATACCCTACACTGTACATGGACCCCTCCCCGAACCCGTACCCTAAGCCGTACCCTATCCCTAACCATAAGCCTAACCCTAACCCTAGGCTACCCTTGACTGCTTCTGCCTCCAATAGATTTCCTAAGCACTAGTGTTTTAAGGAACAGCTTAAAAAGAGAATCCTAATGTGATTTCTTTATAATGGGTGTGTTCCTTATCTTATCCTAGTGTCTAAACTCTTCTCCATGGCTGGACCCCCAAATAATATTCCTTTACGTGCTAAGGGGTATCTAGAGAGTGGGATAGGTTTAATAACTACCCTAACCCTAACGCATACCCTAACCCTAACCCCTACCCTAACCCTAACACGTACCCTAATCCTAACCCGTACCCTAAACCGAGCCCTAACCCTAACACTAACCCTAACCCTAACCCTAACCCATACCCTACACCGTACACGGACCCCTCCCCGAACCCGTACCCTAAGCCGTACCCTAACCCTAACCCTAAGCCTAACCCTAACCCTAGGCTACCCTTGACTGCTTCTGCCTCCAATAGATTTCCTAAGCACTAGTGTTTTAAGGAACAGCTTAAAAAGAGAATCCTAATGTGATTTCTTTATAATGGGTGTGTTCCTTATCTTATCCTAGTGTCTAAACTCTTCTCCATGGCTGGACCCCCAAATAATATTCCTTTACGTGCTAAGGGGTATCTAGAGAGTGGGATAGGTTTAATAACTACCCTAACCCTAACGCGTACCCTAACCCTAACCCCTACCCTAAACCTAACACGTACCCTAATCCTAACCCGTACCCTAAAATGAGCCCTAACCCTAACACTAACCCTAACCCTAACCCTAACCCATACCCTACACCATACAAGGACCCCTCCCCGAACCCGTACCCTAAGCCGTACCCTAACCCTAACCCTAAGCCTAACTCTAACCCTAGGCTACCCTTGACTGCTTCTGCCTCCAATAGATTTCCTAAGCACTAGTGTTTTAAGGAACAGCTTAAAAAGAGAATCCTAATGTGATTTCTTTATAATGGGTGTGTTCCTTATCTTATCCTAGTGTCTAAATTCTTCTCCATGGCTGGACCCCCAAATAATATTTCTTTACGTGCTAAGGGGTATCTAGAGAGTGGGATAGGTTTAATAACTACCCTAACCCTAACGCGTACCCTAACCCTAACCCCTACCCTAAACCTAACACGTACCCTAATCCTAACCCGTACCCTAAACCGAGCCCTAACCCTAACACTAACCCTAACCCTAACCCTAACCCATACCCTACACCGTACAAGGACCCCTCCCCGAACCCGTACCCTAAGCCGTACCCTAACCCTAACCCTAAGCCTAACCCTAACCCTAGGCTACCCTTGACTGCTTCTGCCTCCAATAGATTTCCTAAGCACTAGTGTTTTAAGGAACAGCTTAAAAAGAGAATCCTAATGTGATTTCTTTATAATGGGTGTGTTCCTTATCTTATCCTAGTGTCTAAATTCTTCTCCATGGCTGGACCCCCAAATAATATTCCTTTACGTGCTAAGGGGTATCTAGAGAGTGGGATAGGTTTAATAACTACCCTAACCCTAACGCGTACCCTAACCCTAACCCCTACCCTAAACCTAACACGTACTCTAATCCTAACCCGTACCCTAAACCGAGCCCTAACCCTAACACTAACCCTAACCCTAACCCTAACCCATACCCTACACCGTACACGGACCCCTCCCGGAACCCGTACCCTAGGCCTTACCCTAACCCTAACCATAAGCCTAACCCTAACACTAGGCTACCCTTGACTGCTTCTGCCTCCAATAGATTTCCTAAGCACTAGTGTTTTAAGGAACAGCTTAAAAAGAGAATCCTAATGTGATTTCTTTATAATGGGTGTGATCCTTATCTTATCCTAGTGTCTAAATTCTTCTCCATGGCTGGACCCCCAAATAATATTCCTTTACGTGCTAAGGGGTATCTAGAGAGTGGGATAGGTTTAATAACTACCCTAACCCTAACGCGTATCCTAACCCTAACCCCTACCCTAAACCTAACACGTACCCTAATCCTAACCCGTACCCTAAACCGAGCCCTAACCCTAACACTAACCCTAACCCTAACCCTAACCCATACCCTACACCATACACGGATCCATCCCCGAACCCGTACCCTAAGCCGTACCCTAACCCTTACCCTAAGCCTAACCCTAACCCTAGGCTACCCTTGACTGCTTCTGCTTCCAATAGATTTCCTAAGCACTAGTGTTTTAAGGAACAGCTTAAAAAGAGAATCCTAATGTGATTTCTTTATAATGGGTGTGTTCCTTATCTTATCCTAGTGTCTAAATTCTTCTCCATGGCTGGACCCCCAAATAATATTCCTTTACGTGCTAAGGGGTATCTAGAGAGTGGGATAGGTTTAATAACTACCCTAACCCTAACGCGTACCCTAACCCTAACCCCTACCCTAAACCTAACACGTACTCTAATCCTAACCCGTATCCTAAAATGAGCCCTAACCCTAACCCTAACCCTAACCCATACCCTACACTGTACATGGACCCCTCCCCGAACCCGTACCCTAAGCCGTACCCTATCCCTAACCATAAGCCTAACCCTAACCCTAGGCTACCCTTGACTGCTTCTGCCTCCAATAGATTTCCTAAGCACTAGTGTTTTAAGGAACAGCTTAAAAAGAGAATCCTAATGTGATTTCTTTATAATGGGTGTGTTCCTTATCTTATCCTAGTGTCTAAACTCTTCTCCATGGCTGGACCCCCAAATAATATTCCTTTACGTGCTAAGGGGTATCTAGAGAGTGGGATAGGTTTAATAACTACCCTAACCCTAACGCATACCCTAACCCTAACCCCTACCCTAACCCTAACACGTACCCTAATCCTAACCCGTACCCTAAACCGAGCCCTAACCCTAACACTAACCCTAACCCTAACCCTAACCCATACCCTACACCGTACACGGACCCCTCCCCGAACCCGTACCCTAAGCCGTACCCTAACCCTAACCCTAAGCCTAACCCTAACCCTAGGCTACCCTTGACTGCTTCTGCCTCCAATAGATTTCCTAAGCACTAGTGTTTTAAGGAACAGCTTAAAAAGAGAATCCTAATGTGATTTCTTTATAATGGGTGTGTTCCTTATCTTATCCTAGTGTCTAAACTCTTCTCCATGGCTGGACCCCCAAATAATATTCCTTTACGTGCTAAGGGGTATCTAGAGAGTGGGATAGGTTTAATAACTACCCTAACCCTAACGCGTACCCTAACCCTAACCCCTACCCTAAACCTAACACGTACCCTAATCCTAACCCGTACCCTAAAATGAGCCCTAACCCTAACACTAACCCTAACCCTAACCCTAACCCATACCCTACACCATACAAGGACCCCTCCCCGAACCCGTACCCTAAGCCGTACCCTAACCCTAACCCTAAGCCTAACTCTAACCCTAGGCTACCCTTGACTGCTTCTGCCTCCAATAGATTTCCTAAGCACTAGTGTTTTAAGGAACAGCTTAAAAAGAGAATCCTAATGTGATTTCTTTATAATGGGTGTGTTCCTTATCTTATCCTAGTGTCTAAATTCTTCTCCATGGCTGGACCCCCAAATAATATTTCTTTACGTGCTAAGGGGTATCTAGAGAGTGGGATAGGTTTAATAACTACCCTAACCCTAACGCGTACCCTAACCCTAACCCCTACCCTAAACCTAACACGTACCCTAATCCTAACCCGTACCCTAAACCGAGCCCTAACCCTAACACTAACCCTAACCCTAACCCTAACCCATACCCTACACCGTACAAGGACCCCTCCCCGAACCCGTACCCTAAGCCGTACCCTAACCCTAACCCTAAGCCTAACCCTAACCCTAGGCTACCCTTGACTGCTTCTGCCTCCAATAGATTTCCTAAGCACTAGTGTTTTAAGGAACAGCTTAAAAAGAGAATCCTAATGTGATTTCTTTATAATGGGTGTGTTCCTTATCTTATCCTAGTGTCTAAATTCTTCTCCATGGCTGGACCCCCAAATAATATTCCTTTACGTGCTAAGGGGTATCTAGAGAGTGGGATAGGTTTAATAACTACCCTAACCCTAACGCGTACCCTAACCCTAACCCCTACGCTAAACCTAACACGTACTCTAATCCTAACCCGTACCCTAAACCGAGCCCTAACCCTAACACTAACCCTAACCCTAACCCTAACCCATACCCTACACCGTACACGGACCCCTCACCGAACCCGTACCCTAAGCCGTACCGTAACCCTAACCCTAACCCTAGGCTACCCTTGACTGCTTCTGCCTCCAATAGATTTCCTAAGCACTAGTGTTTTAAGGAACAGCTTAAAAAGAGAATCCTAATGTGATTTCTTTATAATGGGTGTGTTCCTTATCTTATCCTAGTGTCTAAACTCTTCTCCATGGCTGGACCCCCAAAGAATATTCCTTTACGTGCTAAGGGGTATCTAGAGAGTGGGATAGGTTTAATAACAACCCTAACCCTAACGCGTATCCTAACCCTAACCCCTACCCTAACCCTAACATGTACCCTAATCCTAACCCGTACCCTAAACCGAGCCCTAACCCTAACACTAACCCTAACCCTAACCCTAACCCATACCCTACACCGTACACGGACCCTCCCCGAACCCGTACCCTAAGCCGTACCCTAAACCTAACCCTAACCCTAACCCTAACCCTAGGCTACCCTTGACTGCTTCTGCCTCCAATAGATTTCCTAAGCACTAGTGTTTTAAGGAACAGCTTAAAAAGAGAATCCTAATGTGATTTCTGTATAATGGGTGTGTTCCTTATCTTATCCTAGTGTCTAAACTCTTCTCCATGGCTGGACCCCCAAATAATATTCCTGTACGTGCTAAGGGGTATCTAGAGAGTGGGATAGGTTTAATAACTACCCTAACCCTAACGCGTATCCTAACCCTAACCCCTACCCTAAACCTAACACGTACCCTAATCCTAACCCGTACCCTAAACCGAGCCCTAACCCTAACACTAACCCTAACCCTAACCCTAACCCATACCCTACACCATACACGGATCCCTCCCCGAACCCGTACCCTACGCCGTACCCTAACCCTAACCCTAAGCCTAACCCTAACCCTAGGCTACCCTTGACTGCTTCTGCTTCCAATAGATTTCCTAAGCACTAGTGTTTTAAGGAACAGCTTAAAAAAAGAATCCTAATGTAACTTCTTTATAATGGGTGTGTTCCTTATCTTATCCTAGTGTCTAAATTCTTCTCCATGGCTGGACCCCCAAATAATATTCCTTTACGTGCTAAGGGGTATCTAGAGAGTGGGATAGGTTTAATAACTACCCGACCCCTAACGCGTACCCTAACCCTAACCCCTACCCTAAACCTAACACGTACTCTAATCCTAACCCGTACCCTAAACCGAGCCCTAACCCTAACACTAACCCTAACCCATACCCTACACCGTACACGGACCCCTCCCCGAACCCGTAGCCTAAGCCGTACCCTAACCCTAACCCTAAGCCTAACCCTAACCCTAGGCTACCCTTGACTGCTTCTGCCTCCAATAGATTTCCTAAGCACTAGTGTTTTAAGGAACAGCTTAAAAAGAGAATCCTAATGTGATTTCTGTATAATGGGTGTGTTCCTTATCTTATCCTAGTGTCTAAATTCTTCTCCATGGCTGGACCCCTAAATAATATTCCTTTACGTGCTAAGGGGTATCTAGAGAGTGGGATAGGTTTAATAACTACCCTAACCCTAACGCGTACCCTAACCCTAACCCCTACCCTAAACCTAACACGTACTCTAATCCTAACCCGTACCCTAAAATGAGCCCTAACCCTAACACTAACCCTAACCCTAACCCTAACACATACCCTACACCGTACACGGACCCCTCCCCGAACCCGTACCCTAAGCCGTACCCTAACCCTAACCCTAAGCCTAACCCTAACCCTAGGCTACCCTTGACTGCTTCTGCCTCCAATAGATTTCCTAAGCACTAGTGTTTTAAGGAACAGCTTAAAAAGAGAATCCTAATGTGATTTCTTTATAATTCGTGTGTTCCTTATCTTATCCTAGTGTCTAAACTCTTCTCCATGGCTGGACCCCCAAATAATATTCCTTTACGTGCTAAGGGGTATCTAGAGAATGGGATAGGTTTAATAACAACCCTAACCCTAACGCGTATCCTAACCCTACCCCTACCCTAACCCTAACATGTACCCTAATCCTAACCCGTACCCTAAACCGAGCCCTAACCCTAACACTAACCCTAACCCTAACCCTAACCCATACCCTACACCGTACACGGACCCCTCCCCGAACCCGTACCCTAAGCCGTACCCTAACCCTAACCCTAAGCCTAACCCTAACCCTAGGCTACCCTTGACTGCTTCTGCCTCCAATAGATTTCCTAAGCACTAGTGTTTTAAGGAACAGCTTAAAAAGAGAATCCTAATGTGATTTCTTTATAATGGGTGTGTTCCTTATCTTATCCTAGTGTCTAAACTCTTCTCCATGGCTGGACCCCCAAATAATATTCCTTTACGTGCTAAGGGGTATCTAGAGAGTGGGATAGGTTTAATAACTACCCTAACCCTAACGCGTATCCTAACCCTAACCCCTACCCTAAACCTAACACGTACCCTAATCCTAACCCGTACCCTAAACCGAGCCCTAACCCTAACACTAACCCTAACCCTAACCCTAACCCATACCCTACACCGTACAAGGACCCCTCCCCGAACCCGTACCCTAAGCCGTACCCTAACCCTAACCCTAAGCCTAACCCTAACCCTAGGCTACCCTTGACTGCTTCTGCCTCCAATAGATTTCCTAAGCACTAGTGTTTTAAGGAACAGCTTAAAAAGAGAATCCTAATGTGATTTCTTTATAATGGGTGTGTTCCTTATCTTATCCTAGTGTCTAAATTTTTCTCCATGGCTGGACCCCCAAATAATATTCCTTTACGTGCTAAGGGGTATCTAGAGAGTGGGATAGGTTTAATAACTACCCTAACCCTAACGCGTACCCTAACCCTAACCCCTACGCTAAACCTAACACGTACTCTAATCCTAACCCGTACCCTAAACCGAGCCCTAACCCTAACACTAACCCTAACCCTAACCCTAACCCATACCCTACACCGTACACGGACCCCTCACCGAACCCGTACCCTAAGCCGTACCGTAACCCTAACCCTAACCCTAGGCTACCCTTGACTGCTTCTGCCTCCAATAGATTTCCTAAGCACTAGTGTTTTAAGGAACAGCTTAAAAAGAGAATCCTAATGTGATTTCTTTATAATGGGTGTGTTCCTTATCTTATCCTAGTGTCTAAACTCTTCTCCATGGCTGGACCCCCAAAGAATATTCCTTTACGTGCTAAGGGGTATCTAGAGAGTGGGATAGGTTTAATAACAACCCTAACCCTAACGCGTATCCTAACCCTAACCCCTACCCTAACCCTAACATGTACCCTAATCCTAACCCGTACCCTAAACCGAGCCCTAACCCTAACACTAACCCTAACCCTAACCCTAACCCATACCCTACACCGTACACGGACCCTCCCCGAACCCGTACCCTAAGCCGTACCCTAAACCTAACCCTAACCCTAACCCTAACCCTAGGCTACCCTTGACTGCTTCTGCCTCCAATAGATTTCCTAAGCACTAGTGTTTTAAGGAACAGCTTAAAAAGAGAATCCTAATGTGATTTCTGTATAATGGGTGTGTTCCTTATCTTATCCTAGTGTCTAAACTCTTCTCCATGGCTGGACCCCCAAATAATATTCCTGTACGTGCTAAGGGGTATCTAGAGAGTGGGATAGGTTTAATAACTACCCTAACCCTAACGCGTATCCTAACCCTAACCCCTACCCTAAACCTAACACGTACCCTAATCCTAACCCGTACCCTAAACCGAGCCCTAACCCTAACACTAACCCTAACCCTAACCCTAACCCATACGCTACACCATACACGGATCCCTCCCCGAACCCGTACCCTACGCCGTACCCTAACCCTAACCCTAAGCCTAACCCTAACCCTAGGCTACCCTTGACTGCTTCTGCTTCCAATAGATTTCCTAAGCACTAGTGTTTTAAGGAACAGCTTAAAAAAAGAATCCTAATGTGACTTCTTTATAATGGGTGTGTTCCTTATCTTATCCTAGTGTCTAAATTCTTCTCCATGGCTGGACCCCCAAATAATATTCCTTTACGTGCTAAGGGGTATCTAGAGAGTGGGATAGGTTTAATAACTACCCGACCCCTAACGCGTACCCTAACCCTAACCCCTACCCTAAACCTAACACGTACTCTAATCCTAACCCGTACCCTAAACCGAGCCCTAACCCTAACACTAACCCTAACCCATACCCTACACCGTACACGGACCCCTCCCCGAACCCGTAGCCTAAGCCGTACCCTAACCCTAACCCTAAGCCTAACCCTAACCCTAGGCTACCCTTGACTGCTTCTGCCTCCAATAGATTTCCTAAGCACTAGTGTTTTAAGGAACAGCTTAAAAAGAGAATCCTAATGTGATTTCTGTATAATGGGTGTGTTCCTTATCTTATCCTAGTGTCTAAATTCTTCTCCATGGCTGGACCCCTAAATAATATTCCTTTACGTGCTAAGGGGTATCTAGAGAGTGGGATAGGTTTAATAACTACCCTAACCCTAACGCGTACCCTAACCCTAACCCCTACCCTAAACCTAACACGTACTCTAATCCTAACCCGTACCCTAAACCGAGCCCTAACCCTAACACTAACCCTAACCCTAACCCTAACCCATACCCTACACCGTACACGGACCCCTCCCGGAACCCGTACCCTAGGCCTTACCCTAACCCTAACCATAAGCCTAACCCTAACACTAGGCTACCCTTGACTGCTTCTGCCTCCAATAGATTTCCTAAGCACTAGTGTTTTAAGGAACAGCTTAAAAAGAGAATCCTAATGTGATTTCTTTATAATGGGTGTGATCCTTATCTTATCCTAGTGTCTAAATTCTTCTCCATGGCTGGACCCCCAAATAATATTCCTTTACGTGCTAAGGGGTATCTAGAGAGTGGGATAGGTTTAATAACTACCCTAACCCTAACGCGTATCCTAACCCTAACCCCTACCCTAAACCTAACACGTACCCTAATCCTAACCCGTACCCTAAACCGAGCCCTAACCCTAACACTAATCCTAACCCTAACCCTAACCCATACCCTACACCATACACGGATCCATCCCCGAACCCGTACCCTAAGCCGTACCCTAACCCTTACCCTAAGCCTAACCCTAACCCTAGGCTACCCTTGACTGCTTCTGCTTCCAATAGATTTCCTAAGCACTAGTGTTTTAAGGAACAGCTTAAAAAGAGAATCCTAATGTGATTTCTTTATAATGGGTGTGTTCCTTACCTTATCCTAGTGTCTAAATTCTTCTCCATGGCTGGACCCCCAAATAAAATTCCTTTACGTGCTAAGGGGTATCTAGAGAGTGGGATAGGTTTAATAACTACCCTAACCCTAACGCGTACCCTAACCCTAACCCCTACCCTAAACCTAACACGTACTCTAATCCTAACCCGTATCCTAAAATGAGCCCTAACCCTAACCCTAACCCTAACCCATACCCTACACTGTACATGGACCCCTCCCCGAACCCGTACCCTAAGCCGTACCCTATCCCTAACCATAAGCCTAACCCTAACCCTAGGCTACCCTTGACTGCTTCTGCCTCCAATAGATTTCCTAAGCACTAGTGTTTTAAGGAACAGCTTAAAAAGAGAATCCTAATGTGATTTCTTTATAATGGGTGTGTTCCTTATCTTATCCTAGTGTCTAAACTCTTCTCCATGGCTGGACCCCCAAATAATATTCCTTTACGTGCTAAGGGGTATCTAGAGAGTGGGATAGGTTTAATAACTACCCTAACCCTAACGCATACCCTAACCCTAACCCCTACCCTAACCCTAACACGTACCCTAATCCTAACCCGTACCCTAAACCGAGCCCTAACCCTAACACTAACCCTAACCCTAACCCTAACCCATACCCTACACCGTACACGGACCCCTCCCCGAACCCGTACCCTAAGCCGTACCCTAACCCTAACCCTAAGCCTAACCCTAACCCTAGGCTACCCTTGACTGCTTCTGCCTCCAATAGATTTCCTAAGCACTAGTGTTTTAAGGAACAGCTTAAAAAGAGAATCCTAATGTGATTTCTTTATAATGGGTGTGTTCCTTATCTTATCCTAGTGTCTAAACTCTTCTCCATGGCTGGACCCCCAAATAATATTCCTTTACGTGCTAAGGGGTATCTAGAGAGTGGGATAGGTTTAATAACTACCCTAACCCTAACGCGTACCCTAACCCTAACCCCTACCCTAAACCTAACACGTACCCTAATCCTAACCCGTACCCTAAAATGAGCCCTAACCCTAACACTAACCCTAACCCTAACCCTAACCCATACCCTACACCATACAAGGACCCCTCCCCGAACCCGTACCCTAAGCCGTACCCTAACCCTAACCCTAAGCCTAACTCTAACCCTAGGCTACCCTTGACTGCTTCTGCCTCCAATAGATTTCCTAAGCACTAGTGTTTTAAGGAACAGCTTAAAAAGAGAATCCTAATGTGATTTCTTTATAATGGGTGTGTTCCTTATCTTATCCTAGTGTCTAAACTCTTCTCCATGGCTGGATCCCCAAATAATATTCCTTTACGTGCTAAGGGGTATCTAGAGAGTGGGATAGGTTTAATAACTACCCTAACCCTAACGCGTACCCTAACCCTAACCCCTACGCTAAACCTAACACGTACTCTAATCCTAACCCGTACCCTAAACCGAGCCCTAACCCTAACACTAACCCTAACCCTAACCCTAACCCATACCCTACACCGTACACGGACCCCTCACCGAACCCGTACCCTAAGCCGTACCGTAACCCTAACCCTAACCCTAGGCTACCCTTGACTGCTTCTGCCTCCAATAGATTTCCTAAGCACTAGTGTTTTAAGGAACAGCTTAAAAAGAGAATCCTAATGTGATTTCTTTATAATGGGTGTGTTCCTTATCTTATCCTAGTGTCTAAACTCTTCTCCATGGCTGGACCCCCAAAGAATATTCCTTTACGTGCTAAGGGGTATCTAGAGAGTGGGATAGGTTTAATAACAACCCTAACCCTAACGCGTATCCTAACCCTAACCCCTACCCTAACCCTAACATGTACCCTAATCCTAACCCGTACCCTAAACCGAGCCCTAACCCTAACACTAACCCTAACCCTAACCCTAACCCATACCCTACACCGTACACGGACCCTCCCCGAACCCGTACCCTAAGCCGTACCCTAACCCTAACCCTAACCCTAACCCTAACCCTAGGCTACCCTTGACTGCTTCTGCCTCCAATAGATTTCCTAAGCACTAGTGTTTTAAGGAACAGCTTAAAAAGAGAATCCTAATGTGATTTCTGTATAATGGGTGTGTTCCTTATCTTATCCTAGTGTCTAAACTCTTCTCCATGGCTGGACCCCCAAATAATATTCCTGTACGTGCTAAGGGGTATCTAGAGAGTGGGATAGGTTTAATAACTACCCTAACCCTAACGCGTATCCTAACCCTAACCCCTACCCTAAACCTAACACGTACCCTAATCCTAACCCGTACCCTAAACCGAGCCCTAACCCTAACACTAACCCTAACCCTAACCCTAACCCATACCCTACACCATACACGGATCCCTCCCCGAACCCGTACCCTACGCCGTACCCTAACCCTAACCCTAAGCCTAACCCTAACCCTAGGCTACCCTTGACTGCTTCTGCTTCCAATAGATTTCCTAAGCACTAGTGTTTTAAGGAACAGCTTAAAAAAAGAATCCTAATGTGACTTCTTTATAATGGGTGTGTTCCTTATCTTATCCTAGTGTCTAAATTCTTCTCCATGGCTGGACCCCCAAATAATATTCCTTTACGTGCTAAGGGGTATCTAGAGAGTGGGATAGGTTTAATAACTACCCGACCCCTAACGCGTACCCTAACCCTAACCCCTACCCTAAACCTAACACGTACTCTAATCCTAACCCGTACCCTAAACCGAGCCCTAACCCTAACACTAACCCTAACCCATACCCTACACCGTACACGGACCCCTCCCCGAACCCGTAGCCTAAGCCGTACCCTAACCCTAACCCTAAGCCTAACCCTAACCCTAGGCTACCCTTGACTGCTTCTGCCTCCAATAGATTTCCTAAGCACTAGTGTTTTAAGGAACAGCTTAAAAAGAGAATCCTAATGTGATTTCTGTATAATGGGTGTGTTCCTTATCTTATCCTAGTGTCTAAATTCTTCTCCATGGCTGGACCCCTAAATAATATTCCTTTACGTGCTAAGGGGTATCTAGAGAGTGGGATAGGTTTAATAACTACCCTAACCCTAACGCGTACCCTAACCCTAACCCCTACCCTAAACCTAACACGTACTCTAATCCTAACCCGTACCCTAAACCGAGCCCTAACCCTAACACTAACCCTAACCCTAACCCTAACCCATACCCTACACCGTACACGGACCCCTCCCGGAACCCGTACCCTAGGCCTTACCCTAACCCTAACCATAAGCCTAACCCTAACACTAGGCTACCCTTGACTGCTTCTGCCTCCAATAGATTTCCTAAGCACTAGTGTTTTAAGGAACAGCTTAAAAAGAGAATCCTAATGTGATTTCTTTATAATGGGTGTGATCCTTATCTTATCCTAGTGTCTAAATTCTTCTCCATGGCTGGACCCCCAAATAATATTCCTTTACGTGCTAAGGGGTATCTAGAGAGTGGGATAGGTTTAATAACTACCCTAACCCTAACGCGTATCCTAACCCTAACCCCTACCCTAAACCTAACACGTACCCTAATCCTAACCCGTACCCTAAACCGAGCCCTAACCCTAACACTAACCCTAACCCTAACCCTAACCCATACCCTACACCATACACGGATCCATCCCCGAACCCGTACCCTAAGCCGTACCCTAACCCTTACCCTAAGCCTAACCCTAACCCTAGGCTACCCTTGACTGCTTCTGCTTCCAATAGATTTCCTAAGCACTAGTGTTTTAAGGAACAGCTTAAAAAGAGAATCCTAATGTGATTTCTTTATAATGGGTGTGTTCCTTATCTTATCCTAGTGTCTAAATTCTTCTCCATGGCTGGACCCCCAAATAATATTCCTTTACGTGCTAAGGGGTATCTAGAGAGTGGGATAGGTTTAATAACTACCCTAACCCTAACGCGTACCCTAACCCTAACCCCTACCCTAAACCTAACACGTACTCTAATCCTAACCCGTATCCTAAAATGAGCCCTAACCCTAACCCTAACCCTAACCCATACCCTACACTGTACATGGACCCCTCCCCGAACCCGTACCCTAAGCCGTACCCTATCCCTAACCATAAGCCTAACCCTAACCCTAGGCTACCCTTGACTGCTTCTGCCTCCAATAGATTTCCTAAGCACTAGTGTTTTAAGGAACAGCTTAAAAAGAGAATCCTAATGTGATTTCTTTATAATGGGTGTGTTCCTTATCTTATCCTAGTGTCTAAACTCTTCTCCATGGCTGGACCCCCAAATAATATTCCTTTACGTGCTAAGGGGTATCTAGAGAGTGGGATAGGTTTAATAACTACCCTAACCCTAACGCATACCCTAACCCTAACCCCTACCCTAACCCTAACACGTACCCTAATCCTAACCCGTACCCTAAACCGAGCCCTAACCCTAACACTAACCCTAACCCTAACCCTAACCCATACCCTACACCGTACACGGACCCCTCCCCGAACCCGTACCCTAAGCCGTACCCTAACCCTAACCCTAAGCCTAACCCTAACCCTAGGCTACCCTTGACTGCTTCTGCCTCCAATAGATTTCCTAAGCACTAGTGTTTTAAGGAACAGCTTAAAAAGAGAATCCTAATGTGATTTCTTTATAATGGGTGTGTTCCTTATCTTATCCTAGTGTCTAAACTCTTCTCCATGGCTGGACCCCCAAATAATATTCCTTTACGTGCTAAGGGGTATCTAGAGAGTGGGATAGGTTTAATAACTACCCTAACCCTAACGCGTACCCTAACCCTAACCCCTACCCTAAACCTAACACGTACCCTAATCCTAACCCGTACCCTAAAATGAGCCCTAACCCTAACACTAACCCTAACCCTAACCCTAACCCATACCCTACACCATACAAGGACCCCTCCCCGAACCCGTACCCTAAGCCGTACCCTAACCCTAACCCTAAGCCTAACTCTAACCCTAGGCTACCCTTGACTGCTTCTGCCTCCAATAGATTTCCTAAGCACTAGTGTTTTAAGGAACAGCTTAAAAAGAGAATCCTAATGTGATTTCTTTATAATGGGTGTGTTCCTTATCTTATCCTAGTGTCTAAATTCTTCTCCATGGCTGGACCCCCAAATAATATTTCTTTACGTGCTAAGGGGTATCTAGAGAGTGGGATAGGTTTAATAACTACCCTAACCCTAACGCGTACCCTAACCCTAACCCCTACCCTAAACCTAACACGTACTCTAATCCTAACCCGTACCCTAAAATGAGCCCTAACCCTAACCCTAACCCTAACCCATACCCTACACTGTACATGGACCCCTCCCCGAACCCGTACCCTAAGCCATACCCTAACCCTAACCCTAAGCCTAACCCTAACCCTAGGCTACCCTTGACTGCTTCTGCCTCCAATAGATTTCCTAAGCACTAGTGTTTTAAGGAACAGCTTAAAAAGAGAATCCTAATGTGATTTCTGTATAATGGGTGTGTTCCTTATCTTATCCTAGTGTCTAAACTCTTCTCCATGGCTGGACCCCCAAATAATATTCCTTTACGTGCTAAGGGGTATCTAGAGAGTGGGATAGGTTTAATAACTACCCTAACCCTAACGCGTATCCTAACCCTAACCCCTACCCTAAACCTAACACGTACCCTAATCCTAACCCGTACCCTAAACCGAGCCCTAACCCTAACACTAACCCTAACCCTAACCCTAACCCATACCCTACACCGTACACGGACCCCTCACCGAACCCGTACCCTAACCCTAACCCTAAGCCTAACCCTAACCCTAGGCTACCCTTGACTGCTTCTGCCTCCAATAGATTTCCTAAGCACTAGTGTTTTAAGGAACAGCTTAAAAAGAGAATCCTAATGTGATTTCTTTATAATGGGTGTGTTCCTTATCTTATCCTAGTGTCTAAATTCTTCTCCATGGCTGGACCCCCAAATAATATTCCTTTACGTGCTAAGGGGTATCTAGAGAGTGGGATAGGTTTAATAACTACCCTAACCCTAACGCGTACCCTAACCCTAACCCCTACGCTAAACCTAACACGTACTCTAATCCTAACCCGTACCCTAAACCGAGCCCTAACCCTAACACTAACCCTAACCCTAACCCTAACCCATACCCTACACCGTACACGGACCCCTCACCGAACCCGTACCCTAAGCCGTACCGTAACCCTAACCCTAACCCTAGGCTACCCTTGACTGCTTCTGCCTCCAATAGATTTCCTAAGCACTAGTGTTTTAAGGAACAGCTTAAAAAGAGAATCCTAATGTGATTTCTTTATAATGGGTGTGTTCCTTATCTTATCCTAGTGTCTAAACTCTTCTCCATGGCTGGACCCCCAAAGAATATTCCTTTACGTGCTAAGGGGTATCTAGAGAGTGGGATAGGTTTAATAACAACCCTAACCCTAACGCGTATCCTAACCCTAACCCCTACCCTAACCCTAACATGTACCCTAATCCTAACCCGTACCCTAAACCGAGCCCTAACCCTAACACTAACCCTAACCCTAACCCTAACCCATACCCTACACCGTACACGGACCCTCCCCGAACCCGTACCCTAAGCCGTACCCTAAACCTAACCCTAACCCTAACCCTAACCCTAGGCTACCCTTGACTGCTTCTGCCTCCAATAGATTTCCTAAGCACTAGTGTTTTAAGGAACAGCTTAAAAAGAGAATCCTAATGTGATTTCTGTATAATGGGTGTGTTCCTTATCTTATCCTAGTGTCTAAACTCTTCTCCATGGCTGGACCCCCAAATAATATTCCTGTACGTGCTAAGGGGTATCTAGAGAGTGGGATAGGTTTAATAACTACCCTAACCCTAACGCGTATCCTAACCCTAACCCCTACCCTAAACCTAACACGTACCCTAATCCTAACCCGTACCCTAAACCGAGCCCTAACCCTAACACTAACCCTAACCCTAACCCTAACCCATACCCTACACCATACACGGATCCCTCCCCGAACCCGTACCCTACGCCGTACCCTAACCCTAACCCTAAGCCTAACCCTAACCCTAGGCTACCCTTGACTGCTTCTGCTTCCAATAGATTTCCTAAGCACTAGTGTTTTAAGGAACAGCTTAAAAAAAGAATCCTAATGTGACTTCTTTATAATGGGTGTGTTCCTTATCTTATCCTAGTGTCTAAATTCTTCTCCATGGCTGGACCCCCAAATAATATTCCTTTACGTGCTAAGGGGTATCTAGAGAGTGGGATAGGTTTAATAACTACCCGACCCCTAACGCGTACCCTAACCCTAACCCCTACCCTAAACCTAACACGTACTCTAATCCTAACCCGTACCCTAAACCGAGCCCTAACCCTAACACTAACCCTAACCCATACCCTACACCGTACACGGACCCCTCCCCGAACCCGTAGCCTAAGCCGTACCCTAACCCTAACCCTAAGCCTAACCCTAACCCTAGGCTACCCTTGACTGCTTCTGCCTCCAATAGATTTCCTAAGCACTAGTGTTTTAAGGAACAGCTTAAAAAGAGAATCCTAATGTGATTTCTTTATAATGGGTGTGTTCCTTATCTTATCCTAGTGTCTAAATTCTTCTCCATGGCTGGACCCCCAAATAATATTCCTTTACGTGCTAAGGGGTATCTAGAGAGTGGGATAGGTTTAATAACTACCCTAACCCTAACGCGTACCCTAACCCTAACCCCTACGCTAAACCTAACACGTACTCTAATCCTAACCCGTACCCTAAACCGAGCCCTAACCCTAACACTAACCCTAACCCTAACCCTAACCCATACCCTACACCGTACACGGACCCCTCACCGAACCCGTACCCTAAGCCGTACCGTAACCCTAACCCTAACCCTAGGCTACCCTTGACTGCTTCTGCCTCCAATAGATTTCCTAAGCACTAGTGTTTTAAGGAACAGCTTAAAAAGAGAATCCTAATGTGATTTCTTTATAATGGGTGTGTTCCTTATCTTATCCTAGTGTCTAAACTCTTCTCCATGGCTGGACCCCCAAAGAATATTCCTTTACGTGCTAAGGGGTATCTAGAGAGTGGGATAGGTTTAATAACAACCCTAACCCTAACGCGTATCCTAACCCTAACCCCTACCCTAACCCTAACATGTACCCTAATCCTAACCCGTACCCTAAACCGAGCCCTAACCCTAACACTAACCCTAACCCTAACCCTAACCCATACCCTACACCGTACACGGACCCTCCCCGAACCCGTACCCTAAGCCGTACCCTAAACCTAACCCTAACCCTAACCCTAACCCTAGGCTACCCTTGACTGCTTCTGCCTCCAATAGATTTCCTAAGCACTAGTGTTTTAAGGAACAGCTTAAAAAGAGAATCCTAATGTGATTTCTGTATAATGGGTGTGTTCCTTATCTTATCCTAGTGTCTAAACTCTTCTCCATGGCTGGACCCCCAAATAATATTCCTGTACGTGCTAAGGGGTATCTAGAGAGTGGGATAGGTTTAATAACTACCCTAACCCTAACGCGTATCCTAACCCTAACCCCTACCCTAAACCTAACACGTACCCTAATCCTAACCCGTACCCTAAACCGAGCCCTAACCCTAACACTAACCCTAACCCTAACCCTAACCCATACCCTACACCATACACGGATCCCTCCCCGAACCCGTACCCTACGCCGTACCCTAACCCTAACCCTAAGCCTAACCCTAACCCTAGGCTAACCTTGACTGCTTCTGCTTCCAATAGATTTCCTAAGCACTAGTGTTTTAAGGAACAGCTTAAAAAAAGAATCCTAATGTGACTTCTTTATAATGGGTGTGTTCCTTATCTTATCCTAGTGTCTAAATTCTTCTCCATGGCTGGACCCCCAAATAATATTCCTTTACGTGCTAAGGGGTATCTAGAGAGTGGGATAGGTTTAATAACTACCCGACCCCTAACGCGTACCCTAACCCTAACCCCTACCCTAAACCTAACACGTACTCTAATCCTAACCCGTACCCTAAACCGAGCCCTAACCCTAACACTAACCCTAACCCATACCCTACACCGTACACGGACCCCTCCCCGAACCCGTAGCCTAAGCCGTACCCTAACCCTAACCCTAAGCCTAACCCTAACCCTAGGCTACCCTTGACTGCTTCTGCCTCCAATAGATTTCCTAAGCACTAGTGTTTTAAGGAACAGCTTAAAAAGAGAATCCTAATGTGATTTCTTTATAATGGGTGTGTTCCTTATCTTATCCTAGTGTCTAAACTCTTCTCCATGGCTGGACCCCCAAATAATATTCCTTTACGTGCTAAGGGGTATCTAGAGAGTGGGATAGGTTTAATAACTACCCTAACCCTAACGCGTACCCTAACCCTAACCCCTACCCTAAACCTAACACGTACTCTAATCCTAACCCGTACCCTAAAATGAGCCCTAACACTAACACTAACCCTAACCCTAACCCTAACCCATACCCTACACCGTACAAGGACCCCTCCCCGAACCCGTACCCTAAGCCGTACCCTAACCCTAACCCTAAGCCTAACCCTAACCCTAGGCTACCCTTGACTGCTTCTGCCTCCAATAGATTTCCTAAGCACTAGTGTTTTAAGGAACAGCTTAAAAAGAGAATCCTAATGTGATTTCTTTATAATGGGTGTGTTCCTTATCTTATCCTAGTGTCTAAATTCTTCTCCATGGCTGGACCCCCAAATAATATTCCTTTACGTGCTAAGGGGTATCTAGAGAGTGGGATAGGTTTAATAACTACCCTAACCCTAACGCGTACCCTAACCCTAACCCCTACGCTAAACCTAACACGTACTCTAATCCTAACCCGTACCCTAAACCGAGCCCTAACCCTAACACTAACCCTAACCCTAACCCTAACCCATACCCTACACCGTACACGGACCCCTCACCGAACCCGTACCCTAAGCCGTACCGTAACCCTAACCCTAACCCTAGGCTACCCTTGACTGCTTCTGCCTCCAATAGATTTCCTAAGCACTAGTGTTTTAAGGAACAGCTTAAAAAGAGAATCCTAATGTGATTTCTTTATAATGGGTGTGTTCCTTATCTTATCCTAGTGTCTAAACTCTTCTCCATGGCTGGACCCCCAAAGAATATTCCTTTACGTGCTAAGGGGTATCTAGAGAGTGGGATAGGTTTAATAACAACCCTAACCCTAACGCGTATCCTAACCCTAACCCCTACCCTAACCCTAACATGTACCCTAATCCTAACCCGTACCCTAAACCGAGCCCTAACCCTAACACTAACCCTAACCCTAACCCTAACCCATACCCTACACCGTACACGGACCCTCCCCGAACCCGTACCCTAAGCCGTACCCTAACCCTAACCCTAACCCTAACCCTAACCCTAGGCTACCCTTGACTGCTTCTGCCTCCAATAGATTTCCTAAGCACTAGTGTTTTAAGGAACAGCTTAAAAAGAGAATCCTAATGTGATTTCTGTATAATGGGTGTGTTCCTTATCTTATCCTAGTGTCTAAACTCTTCTCCATGGCTGGACCCCCAAATAATATTCCTGTACGTGCTAAGGGGTATCTAGAGAGTGGGATAGGTTTAATAACTACCCTAACCCTAACGCGTATCCTAACCCTAACCCCTACCCTAAACCTAACACGTACCCTAATCCTAACCCGTACCCTAAACCGAGCCCTAACCCTAACACTAACCCTAACCCTAACCCTAACCCATACCCTACACCATACACGGATCCCTCCCCGAACCCGTACCCTACGCCGTACCCTAACCCTAACCCTAAGCCTAACCCTAACCCTAGGCTACCCTTGACTGCTTCTGCTTCCAATAGATTTCCTAAGCACTAGTGTTTTAAGGAACAGCTTTAAAAAAGAATCCTAATGTGACTTCTTTATAATGGGTGTGTTCCTTATCTTATCCTAGTGTCTAAATTCTTCTCCATGGCTGGACCCCCAAATAATATTCCTTTACGTGCTAAGGGGTATCTAGAGAGTGGGATAGGTTTAATAACTACCCGACCCCTAACGCGTACCCTAACCCTAACCCCTACCCTAAACCTAACACGTACTCTAATCCTAACCCGTACCCTAAACCGAGCCCTAACCCTAACACTAACCCTAACCCATACCCTACACCGTACACGGACCCCTCCCCGAACCCGTAGCCTAAGCCGTACCCTAACCCTAACCCTAAGCCTAACCCTAACCCTAGGCTACCCTTGACTGCTTCTGCCTCCAATAGATTTCCTAAGCACTAGTGTTTTAAGGAACAGCTTAAAAAGAGAATCCTAATGTGATTTCTGTATAATGGGTGTGTTCCTTATCTTATCCTAGTGTCTAAATTCTTCTCCATGGCTGGACCCCTAAATAATATTCCTTTACGTGCTAAGGGGTATCTAGAGAGTGGGATAGGTTTAATAACTACCCTAACCCTAACGCGTACCCTAACCCTAACCCCTACCCTAAACCTAACACGTACTCTAATCCTAACCCGTACCCTAAACCGAGCCCTAACCCTAACACTAACCCTAACCCTAACCCTAACCCATACCCTACACCGTACACGGACCCCTCCCGGAACCCGTACCCTAGGCCTTACCCTAACCCTAACCATAAGCCTAACCCTAACACTAGGCTACCCTTGACTGCTTCTGCCTCCAATAGATTTCCTAAGCACTAGTGTTTTAAGGAACAGCTTAAAAAGAGAATCCTAATGTGATTTCTTTATAATGGGTGTGATCCTTATCTTATCCTAGTGTCTAAATTCTTCTCCATGGCTGGACCCCCAAATAATATTCCTTTACGTGCTAAGGGGTATCTAGAGAGTGGGATAGGTTTAATAACTACCCTAACCCTAACGCGTATCCTAACCCTAACCCCTACCCTAAACCTAACACGTACCCTAATCCTAACCCGTACCCTAAACCGAGCCCTAACCCTAACACTAACCCTAACCCTAACCCTAACCCATACCCTACACCATACACGGATCCATCCCCGAACCCGTACCCTAAGCCGTACCCTAACCCTTACCCTAAGCCTAACCCTAACCCTAGGCTACCCTTGACTGCTTCTGCTTCCAATAGATTTCCTAAGCACTAGTGTTTTAAGGAACAGCTTAAAAAGAGAATCCTAATGTGATTTCTTTATAATGGGTGTGTTCCTTATCTTATCCTAGTGTCTAAATTCTTCTCCATGGCTGGACCCCCAAATAATATTCCTTTACGTGCTAAGGGGTATCTAGAGAGTGGGATAGGTTTAATAACTACCCTAACCCTAACGCGTACCCTAACCCTAACCCCTACCCTAAACCTAACACGTACTCTAATCCTAACCCGTATCCTAAAATGAGCCCTAACCCTAACCCTAACCCTAACCCATACCCTACACTGTACATGGACCCCTCCCCGAACCCGTACCCTAAGCCGTACCCTATCCCTAACCATAAGCCTAACCCTAACCCTAGGCTACCCTTGACTGCTTCTGCCTCCAATAGATTTCCTAAGCACTAGTGTTTTAAGGAACAGCTTAAAAAGAGAATCCTAATGTGATTTCTTTATAATGGGTGTGTTCCTTATCTTATCCTAGTGTCTAAACTCTTCTCCATGGCTGGACCCCCAAATAATATTCCTTTACGTGCTAAGGGGTATCTAGAGAGTGGGATAGGTTTAATAACTACCCTAACCCTAACGCATACCCTAACCCTAACCCCTACCCTAACCCTAACACGTACCCTAATCCTAACCCGTACCCTAAACCGAGCCCTAACCCTAACACTAACCCTAACCCTAACCCTAACCCATACCCTACACCGTACACGGACCCCTCCCCGAACCCGTACCCTAAGCCGTACCCTAACCCTAACCCTAAGCCTAACCCTAACCCTAGGCTACCCTTGACTGCTTCTGCCTCCAATAGATTTCCTAAGCACTAGTGTTTTAAGGAACAGCTTAAAAAGAGAATCCTAATGTGATTTCTTTATAATGGGTGTGTTCCTTATCTTATCCTAGTGTCTAAACTCTTCTCCATGGCTGGACCCCCAAATAATATTCCTTTACGTGCTAAGGGGTATCTAGAGAGTGGGATAGGTTTAATAACTACCCTAACCCTAACGCGTACCCTAACCCTAACCCCTACCCTAAACCTAACACGTACCCTAATCCTAACCCGTACCCTAAAATGAGCCCTAACCCTAACACTAACCCTAACCCTAACCCTAACCCATACCCTACACCATACAAGGACCCCTCCCCGAACCCGTACCCTAAGCCGTACCCTAACCCTAACCCTAAGCCTAACTCTAACCCTAGGCTACCCTTGACTGCTTCTGCCTCCAATAGATTTCCTAAGCACTAGTGTTTTAAGGAACAGCTTAAAAAGAGAATCCTAATGTGATTTCTTTATAATGGGTGTGTTCCTTATCTTATCCTAGTGTCTAAATTCTTCTCCATGGCTGGACCCCCAAATAATATTTCTTTACGTGCTAAGGGGTATCTAGAGAGTGGGATAGGTTTAATAACTACCCTAACCCTAACGCGTACCCTAACCCTAACCCCTACCCTAAACCTAACACGTACTCTAATCCTAACCCGTACCCTAAAATGAGCCCTAACCCTAACCCTAACCCTAACCCATACCCTACACTGTACATGGACCCCTCCCCGAACCCGTACCCTAAGCCGTACCCTAACCCTAACCCTAAGCCTAACCCTAACCCTAGGCTACCCTTGACTGCTTCTGCCTCCAATAGATTTCCTAAGCACTAGTGTTTTAAGGAACAGCTTAAAAAGAGAATCCTAATGTGATTTCTGTATAATGGGTGTGTTCCTTATCTTATCCTAGTGTCTAAACTCTTCTCCATGGCTGGACCCCCAAATAATATTCCTTTACGTGCTAAGGGGTATCTAGAGAGTGGGATAGGTTTAATAACTACCCTAACCCTAACGCGTATCCTAACCCTAACCCCTACCCTAAACCTAACACGTACCCTAATCCTAACCCGTACCCTAAACCGAGCCCTAACCCTAACACTAACCCTAACCCTAACCCTAACCCATACCCTACACCGTACAAGGACCCCTCCCCGAACCCGTACCCTAAGCCGTACCCTAACCCTAACCCTAAGCCTAACCCTAACCCTAGGCTACCCTTGACTGCTTCTGCCTCCAATAGATTTCCTAAGCACTAGTGTTTTAAGGAACAGCTTAAAAAGAGAATCCTAATGTGATTTCTTTATAATGGGTGTGTTCCTTATCTTATCCTAGTGTCTAAATTCTTCTCCATGGCTGGACCCCCAAATAATATTCCTTTACGTGCTAAGGGGTATCTAGAGAGTGGGATAGGTTTAATAACTACCCTAACCCTAACGCGTACCCTAACCCTAACCCCTACGCTAAACCTAACACGTACTCTAATCCTAACCCGTACCCTAAACCGAGCCCTAACCCTAACACTAACCCTAACCCTAACCCTAACCCATACCCTACACCGTACACGGACCCCTCACCGAACCCGTACCCTAAGCCGTACCGTAACCCTAACCCTAACCCTAGGCTACCCTTGACTGCTTCTGCCTCCAATAGATTTCCTAAGCACTAGTGTTTTAAGGAACAGCTTAAAAAGAGAATCCTAATGTGATTTCTTTATAATGGGTGTGTTCCTTATCTTATCGTAGTGTCTAAACTCTTCTCCATGGCTGGACCCCCAAAGAATATTCCTTTACGTGCTAAGGGGTATCTAGAGAGTGGGATAGGTTTAATAACAACCCTAACCCTAACGCGTATCCTAACCCTAACCCCTACCCTAACCCTAACATGTACCCTAATCCTAACCCGTACCCTAAACCGAGCCCTAACCCTAACACTAACCCTAACCCTAACCCTAACCCATACCCTACACCGTACACGGACCCTCCCCGAACCCGTACCCTAAGCCGTACCCTAAACCTAACCCTAACCCTAACCCTAACCCTAGGCTACCCTTGACTGCTTCTGCCTCCAATAGATTTCCTAAGCACTAGTGTTTTAAGGAACAGCTTAAAAAGAGAATCCTAATGTGATTTCTGTATAATGGGTGTGTTCCTTATCTTATCCTAGTGTCTAAACTGTTCTCCATGGCTGGACCCCCAAATAATATTCCTGTACGTGCTAAGGGGTATCTAGAGAGTGGGATAGGTTTAATAACTACCCTAACCCTAACGCGTATCCTAACCCTAACCCCTACCCTAAACCTAACACGTACCCTAATCCTAACCCGTACCCTAAACCGAGCCCTAACCCTAACACTAACCCTAACCCTAACCCTAACCCATACCCTACACCATACACGGATCCCTCCCCGAACCCGTACCCTACGCCGTACCCTAACCCTAACCCTAAGCCTAACCCTAACCCTAGGCTACCCTTGACTGCTTCTGCTTCCAATAGATTTCCTAAGCACTAGTGTTTTAAGGAACAGCTTAAAAAAAGAATCCTAATGTGACTTCTTTATAATGGGTGTGTTCCTTATCTTATCCTAGTGTCTAAATTCTTCTCCATGGCTGGACCCCCAAATAATATTCCTTTACGTGCTAAGGGGTATCTAGAGAGTGGGATAGGTTTAATAACTACCCGACCCCTAACGCGTACCCTAACCCTAACCCCTACCCTAAACCTAACACGTACTCTAATCCTAACCCGTACCCTAAACCGAGCCCTAACCCTAACACTAACCCTAACCCATACCCTACACCGTACACGGACCCCTCCCCGAACCCGTAGCCTAAGCCGTACCCTAACCCTAACCCTAAGCCTAACCCTAACCCTAGGCTACCCTTGACTGCTTCTGCCTCCAATAGATTTCCTAAGCACTAGTGTTTTAAGGAACAGCTTAAAAAGAGAATCCTAATGTGATTTCTGTATAATGGGTGTGTTCCTTATCTTATCCTAGTGTCTAAATTCTTCTCCATGGCTGGACCCCTAAATAATATTCCTTTACGTGCTAAGGGGTATCTAGAGAGTGGGATAGGTTTAATAACTACCCTAACCCTAACGCGTACCCTAACCCTAACCCCTACCCTAAACCTAACACGTACTCTAATCCTAACCCGTACCCTAAAATGAGCCCTAACCCTAACACTAACCCTAACCCTAACCCTAACCCATACCCTACACCGTACACGGACCCCTCCCCGAACCCGTACCCTAAGCCGTACCCTAACCCTAACCCTAAGCCTAACCCTAACCCTAGGCTACCCTTGACTGCTTCTGCCTCCAATAGATTTCCTAAGCACTAGTGTTTTAAGGAACAGCTTAAAAAGAGAATCCTAATGTGATTTCTTTATAATTCGTGTGTTCCTTATCTTATCCTAGTGTCTAAACTCTTCTCCATGGCTGGACCCCCAAATAATATTCCTTTACGTGCTAAGGGGTATCTAGAGAATGGGATAGGTTTAATAACAACCCTAACCCTAACGCGTATCCTAACCCTACCCCTACCCTAACCCTAACATGTACCCTAATCCTAACCCGTACCCTAAACCGAGCCCTAACCCTAACACTAACCCTAACCCTAACCCTAACCCATACCCTACACCGTACACGGACCCCTCCCCGAACCCGTACCCTAAGCCGTACCCTAACCCTAACCCTAAGCCTAACCCTAACCCTAGGCTACCCTTGACTGCTTCTGCCTCCAATAGATTTCCTAAGCACTAGTGTTTTAAGGAACAGCTTAAAAAGAGAATCCTAATGTGATTTCTTTATAATGGGTGTGTTCCTTATCTTATCCTAGTGTCTAAACTCTTCTCCATGGCTGGACCCCCAAATAATATTCCTTTACGTGCTAAGGGGTATCTAGAGAGTGGGATAGGTTTAATAACTACCCTAACCCTAACGCGTATCCTAACCCTAACCCCTACCCTAAACCTAACACGTACCCTAATCCTAACCCGTACCCTAAACCGAGCCCTAACCCTAACACTAACCCTAACCCTAACCCTAACCCATACCCTACACCGTACAAGGACCCCTCCCCGAACCCGTACCCTAAGCCGTACCCTAACCCTAACCCTAAGCCTAACCCTAACCCTAGGCTACCCTTGACTGCTTCTGCCTCCAATAGATTTCCTAAGCACTAGTGTTTTAAGGAACAGCTTAAAAAGAGAATCCTAATGTGATTTCTTTATAATGGGTGTGTTCCTTATCTTATCCTAGTGTCTAAATTTTTCTCCATGGCTGGACCCCCAAATAATATTCCTTTACGTGCTAAGGGGTATCTAGAGAGTGGGATAGGTTTAATAACTACCCTAACCCTAACGCGTACCCTAACCCTAACCCCTACGCTAAACCTAACACGTACTCTAATCCTAACCCGTACCCTAAACCGAGCCCTAACCCTAACACTAACCCTAACCCTAACCCTAACCCATACCCTACACCGTACACGGACCCCTCACCGAACCCGTACCCTAAGCCGTACCGTAACCCTAACCCTAACCCTAGGCTACCCTTGACTGCTTCTGCCTCCAATAGATTTCCTAAGCACTAGTGTTTTAAGGAACAGCTTAAAAAGAGAATCCTAATGTGATTTCTTTATAATGGGTGTGTTCCTTATCTTATCCTAGTGTCTAAACTCTTCTCCATGGCTGGACCCCCAAAGAATATTCCTTTACGTGCTAAGGGGTATCTAGAGAGTGGGATAGGTATAATAACAACCCTAACCCTAACGCGTATCCTAACCCTAACCCCTACCCTAACCCTAACATGTACCCTAATCCTAACCCGTACCCTAAACCGAGCCCTAACCCTAACACTAACCCTAACCCTAACCCTAACCCATACCCTACACCGTACACGGACCCTCCCCGAACCCGTACCCTAAGCCGTACCCTAACCCTAACCCTAACCCTAACCCTAACCCTAGGCTACCCTTGACTGCTTCTGCCTCCAATAGATTTCCTAAGCACTAGTGTTTTAAGGAACAGCTTAAAAAGAGAATCCTAATGTGATTTCTGTATAATGGGTGTGTTCCTTATCTTATCCTAGTGTCTAAACTCTTCTCCATGGCTGGACCCCCAAATAATATTCCTGTACGTGCTAAGGGGTATCTAGAGAGTGGGATAGGTTTAATAACTACCCTAACCCTAACGCGTATCCTAACCCTAACCCCTACCCTAAACCTAACACGTACCCTAATCCTAACCCGTACCCTAAACCGAGCCCTAACCCTAACACTAACCCTAACCCTAACCCTAACCCATACCCTACACCATACACGGATCCCTCCCCGAACCCGTACCCTACGCCGTACCCTAACCCTAACCCTAAGCCTAACCCTTACCCTAGGCTACCCTTGACTGCTTCTGCTTCCAATAGATTTCCTAAGCACTAGTGTTTTAAGGAACAGCTTAAAAAAAGAATCCTAATGTGACTTCTTTATAATGGGTGTGTTCCTTATCTTATCCTAGTGTCTAAATTCTTCTCCATGGCTGGACCCCCAAATAATATTCCTTTACGTGCTAAGGGGTATCTAGAGAGTGGGATAGGTTTAATAACTACCCGACCCCTAACGCGTACCCTAACCCTAACCCCTACCCTAAACCTAACACGTACTCTAATCCTAACCCGTACCCTAAACCGAGCCCTAACCCTAACACTAACCCTAACCCATACCCTACACCGTACACGGACCCCTCCCCGAACCCGTAGCCTAAGCCGTACCCTAACCCTAACCCTAAGCCTAACCCTAACCCTAGGCTACCCTTGACTGCTTCTGCCTCCAATAGATTTCCTAAGCACTAGTGTTTTAAGGAACAGCTTAAAAAGAGAATCCTAATGTGATTTCTGTATAATGGGTGTGTTCCTTATCTTATCCTAGTGTCTAAATTCTTCTCCATGGCTGGACCCCTAAATAATATTCCTTTACGTGCTAAGGGGTATCTAGAGAGTGGGATAGGTTTAATAACTACCCTAACCCTAACGCGTACCCTAACCCTAACCCCTACCCTAAACCTAACACGTACTCTAATCCTAACCCGTACCCTAAACCGAGCCCTAACCCTAACACTAACCCTAACCCTAACCCTAACCCATACCCTACACCGTACACGGACCCCTCCCGGAACCCGTACCCTAGGCCTTACCCTAACCCTAACCATAAGCCTAACCCTAACACTAGGCTACCCTTGACTGCTTCTGCCTCCAATAGATTTCCTAAGCACTAGTGTTTTAAGGAACAGCTTAAAAAGAGAATCCTAATGTGATTTCTTTATAATGGGTGTGATCCTTATCTTATCCTAGTGTCTAAATTCTTCTCCATGGCTGGACCCCCAAATAATATTCCTTTACGTGCTAAGGGGTATCTAGAGAGTGGGATAGGTTTAATAACTACCCTAACCCTAACGCGTATCCTAACCCTAACCCCTACCCTAAACCTAACACGTACCCTAATCCTAACCCGTACCCTAAACCGAGCCCTAACCCTAACACTAACCCTAACCCTAACCCTAACCCATACCCTACACCATACACGGATCCATCCCCGAACCCGTACCCTAAGCCGTACCCTAACCCTTACCCTAAGCCTAACCCTAACCCTAGGCTACCCTTGACTGCTTCTGCTTCCAATAGATTTCCTAAGCACTAGTGTTTTAAGGAACAGCTTAAAAAGAGAATCCTAATGTGATTTCTTTATAATGGGTGTGTTCCTTACCTTATCCTAGTGTCTAAATTCTTCTCCATGGCTGGACCCCCAAATAATATTCCTTTACGTGCTAAGGGGTATCTAGAGAGTGGGATAGGTTTAATAACTACCCTAACCCTAACGCGTACCCTTACCCTAACCCCTACCCTAAACCTAACACGTACTCTAATCCTAACCCGTATCCTAAAATGAGCCCTAACCCTAACCCTAACCCTAACCCATACCCTACACTGTACATGGACCCCTCCCCGAACCCGTACCCTAAGCCGTACCCTATCCCTAACCATAAGCCTAACCCTAACCCTAGGCTACCCTTGACTGCTTCTGCCTCCAATAGATTTCCTAAGCACTAGTGTTTTAAGGAACAGCTTAAAAAGAGAATCCTAATGTGATTTCTTTATAATGGGTGTGTTCCTTATCTTATCCTAGTGTCTAAACTCTTCTCCATGGCTGGACCCCCAAATAATATTCCTTTACGTGCTAAGGGGTATCTAGAGAGTGGGATAGGTTTAATAACTACCCTAACCCTAACGCATACCCTAACCCTAACCCCTACCCTAACCCTAACACGTACCCTAATCCTAACCCGTACCCTAAACCGAGCCCTAACCCTAACACTAACCCTAACCCTAACCCTAACCCATACCCTACACCGTACACGGACCCCTCCCCGAACCCGTACCCTAAGCCGTACCCTAACCCTAACCCTAAGCCTAACCCTAACCCTAGGCTACCCTTGACTGCTTCTGCCTCCAATAGATTTCCTAAGCACTAGTGTTTTAAGGAACAGCTTAAAAAGAGAATCCTAATGTGATTTCTTTATAATGGGTGTGTTCCTTATCTTATCCTAGTGTCTAAACTCTTCTCCATGGCTGGACCCCCAAATAATATTCCTTTACGTGCTAAGGGGTATCTAGAGAGTGGGATAGGTTTAATAACTACCCTAACCCTAACGCGTACCCTAACCCTAACCCCTATCCTAAACCTAACACGTACCCTAATCCTAACCCGTACCCTAAAATGAGCCCTAACCCTAACACTAACCCTAACCCTAACCCTAACCCATACCCTACACCATACAAGGACCCCTCCCCGAACCCGTACCCTAAGCCGTACCCTAACCCTAACCCTAAGCCTAACTCTAACCCTAGGCTACCCTTGACTGCTTCTGCCTCCAATAGATTTCCTAAGCACTAGTGTTTTAAGGAACAGCTTAAAAAGAGAATCCTAATGTGATTTCTTTATAATGGGTGTGTTCCTTATCTTATCCTAGTGTCTAAATTCTTCTCCATGGCTGGACCCCCAAATAATATTTCTTTACGTGCTAAGGGGTATCTAGAGAGTGGGATAGGTTTAATAACTACCCTAACCCTAACGCGTACCCTAACCCTAACCCCTACCCTAAACCTAACACGTACTCTAATCCTAACCCGTACCCTAAAATGAGCCCTAACCCTAACCCTAACCCTAACCCATACCCTACACTGTACATGGACCCCTCCCCGAACCCGTACCCTAAGCCATACCCTAACCCTAACCCTAAGCCTAACCCTAACCCTAGGCTACCCTTGACTGCTTCTGCCTCCAATAGATTTCCTAAGCACTAGTGTTTTAAGGAACAGCTTAAAAAGAGAATCCTAATGTGATTTCTGTATAATGGGTGTGTTCCTTATCTTATCCTAGTGTCTAAACTCTTCTCCATGGCTGGACCCCCAAATAATATTCCTTTACGTGCTAAGGGGTATCTAGAGAGTGGGATAGGTTTAATAACTACCCTAACCCTAACGCGTATCCTAACCCTAACCCCTACCCTAAACCTAACACGTACCCTAATCCTAACCCGTACCCTAAACCGAGCCCTAACCCTAACACTAACCCTAACCCTAACCCTAACCCATACCCTACACCGTACACGGACCCCTCACCGAACCCGTACCCTAACCCTAACCCTAAGCCTAACCCTAACCCTAGGCTACCCTTGACTGCTTCTGCCTCCAATAGATTTCCTAAGCACTAGTGTTTTAAGGAACAGCTTAAAAAGAGAATCCTAATGTGATTTCTTTATAATGGGTGTGTTCCTTATCTTATCCTAGTGTCTAAATTCTTCTCCATGGCTGGACCCCCAAATAATATTCCTTTACGTGCTAAGGGGTATCTAGAGAGTGGGATAGGTTTAATAACTACCCTAACCCTAACGCGTACCCTAACCCTAACCCCTACGCTAAACCTAACACGTACTCTAATCCTAACCCGTACCCTAAACCGAGCCCTAACCCTAACACTAACCCTAACCCTAACCCTAACCCATACCCTACACCGTACACGGACCCCTCACCGAACCCGTACCCTAAGCCGTACCCTAACCCTAACCCTAAGCCTAACCCTAACCCTAGGCTACCCTTGACTGCTTCTGCCTCCAATAGATTTCCTAAGCACTAGTGTTTTAAGGAACAGCTTAAAAAGAGAATCCTAATGTGATTTCTTTATAATGGGTGTGTTCCTTATCTTATCCTAGTGTCTAAACTCTTCTCCATGGCTGGACCCCCAAAGAATATTCCTTTACGTGCTAAGGGGTATCTAGAGAGTGGGATAGGTTTAATAACAACCCTAACCCTAACGCGTATCCTAACCCTAACCCCTACCCTAACCCTAACATGTACCCTAATCCTAACCCGTACCCTAAACCGAGCCCTAACCCTAACACTAACCCTAACCCTAACCCTAACCCATACCCTACACCGTACACGGACCCTCCCCGAACCCGTACCCTAAGCCGTACCCTAAACCTAACCCTAACCCTAACCCTAACCCTAGGCTACCCTTGACTGCTTCTGCCTCCAATAGATTTCCTAAGCACTAGTGTTTTAAGGAACAGCTTAAAAAGAGAATCCTAATGTGATTTCTGTATAATGGGTGTGTTCCTTATCTTATCCTAGTGTCTAAACTCTTCTCCATGGCTGGACCCCCAAATAATATTCCTGTACGTGCTAAGGGGTATCTAGAGAGTGGGATAGGTTTAATAACTACCCTAACCCTAACGCGTATCCTAACCCTAACCCCTACCCTAAACCTAACACGTACCCTAATCCTAACCCGTACCCTAAACCGAGCCCTAACCCTAACACTAACCCTAACCCTAACCCTAACCCATACCCTACACCATACACGGATCCCTCCCCGAACCCGTACCCTACGCCGTACCCTAACCCTAACCCTAAGCCTAACCCTAACCCTAGGCTACCCTTGACTGCTTCTGCTTCCAATAGATTTCCTAAGCACTAGTGTTTTAAGGAACAGCTTAAAAAAAGAATCCTAATGTGACTTCTTTATAATGGGTGTGTTCCTTATCTTATCCTAGTGTCTAAATTCTTCTCCATGGCTGGACCCCCAAATAATATTCCTTTACGTGCTAAGGGGTATCTAGAGAGTGGGATAGGTTTAATAACTACCCGACCCCTAACGCGTACCCTAACCCTAACCCCTACCCTAAACCTAACACGTACTCTAATCCTAACCCGTACCCTAAACCGAGCCCTAACCCTAACACTAACCCTAACCCATACCCTACACCGTACACGGACCCCTCCCCGAACCCGTAGCCTAAGCCGTACCCTAACCCTAACCCTAAGCCTAACCCTAACCCTAGGCTACCCTTGACTGCTTCTGCCTCCAATAGATTTCCTAAGCACTAGTGTTTTAAGGAACAGCTTAAAAAGAGAATCCTAATGTGATTTCTTTATAATGGGTGTGTTCCTTATCTTATCCTAGTGTCTAAACTCTTCTCCATGGCTGGACCCCCAAATAATATTCCTTTACGTGCTAAGGGGTATCTAGAGAGTGGGATAGGTTTAATAACTACCCTAACCCTAACGCGTACCCTAACCCTAACCCCTACCCTAAACCTAACACGTACCCTAATCCTAACCCGTACCCTAAAATGAGCCCTAACCCTAACACTAACCCTAACCCTAACCCTAACCCATACCCTACACCATACAAGGACCCCTCCCCGAACCCGTACCCTAAGCCGTACCCTAACCCTAACCCTAAGCCTAACTCTAACCCTAGGCTACCCTTGACTGCTTCTGCCTCCAATAGATTTCCTAAGCACTAGTGTTTTAAGGAACAGCTTAAAAAGAGAATCCTAATGTGATTTCTTTATAATGGGTGTGTTCCTTATCTTATCCTAGTGTCTAAATTCTTCTCCATGGCTGGACCCCCAAATAATATTTCTTTACGTGCTAAGGGGTATCTAGAGAGTGGGATAGGTTTAATAACTACCCTAACCCTAACGCGTACCCTAACCCTAACCCCTACCCTAAACCTAACACGTACTCTAATCCTAACCCGTACCCTAAAATGAGCCCTAACCCTAACCCTAACCCTAACCCATACCCTACACTGTACATGGACCCCTCCCCGAACCCGTACCCTAAGCCGTACCCTAACCCTAACCCTAAGCCTAACCCTAACCCTAGGCTACCCTTGACTGCTTCTGCCTCCAATAGATTTCCTAAGCACTAGTGTTTTAAGGAACAGCTTAAAAAGAGAATCCTAATGTGATTTCTGTATAATGGGTGTGTTCCTTATCTTATCCTAGTGTCTAAACTCTTCTCCATGGCTGGACCCCCAAATAATATTCCTTTACGTGCTAAGGGGTATCTAGAGAGTGGGATAGGTTTAATAACTACCCTAACCCTAACGCGTATCCTAACCCTAACCCCTACCCTAAACCTAACACGTACCCTAATCCTAACCCGTACCCTAAACCGAGCCCTAACCCTAACACTAACCCTAACCCTAACCCTAACCCATACCCTACACCGTACAAGGACCCCTCCCCGAACCCGTACCCTAAGCCGTACCCTAACCCTAACCCTAAGCCTAACCCTAACCCTAGGCTACCCTTGACTGCTTCTGCCTCCAATAGATTTCCTAAGCACTAGTGTTTTAAGGAACAGCTTAAAAAGAGAATCCTAATGTGATTTCTTTATAATGGGTGTGTTCCTTATCTTATCCTAGTGTCTAAATTCTTCTCCATGGCTGGACCCCCAAATAATATTCCTTTACGTGCTAAGGGGTATCTAGAGAGTGGGATAGGTTTAATAACTACCCTAACCCTAACGCGTACCCTAACCCTAACCCCTACGCTAAACCTAACACGTACTCTAATCCTAACCCGTACCCTAAACCGAGCCCTAACCCTAACACTAACCCTAACCCTAACCCTAACCCATACCCTACACCGTACACGGACCCCTCACCGAACCCGTACCCTAAGCCGTACCGTAACCCTAACCCTAACCCTAGGCTACCCTTGACTGCTTCTGCCTCCAATAGATTTCCTAAGCACTAGTGTTTTAAGGAACAGCTTAAAAAGAGAATCCTAATGTGATTTCTTTATAATGGGTGTGTTCCTTATCTTATCCTAGTGTCTAAACTCTTCTCCATGGCTGGACCCCCAAAGAATATTCCTTTACGTGCTAAGGGGTATCTAGAGAGTGGGATAGGTTTAATAACAACCCTAACCCTAACGCGTATCCTAACCCTAACCCCTACCCTAACCCTAACATGTACCCTAATCCTAACCCGTACCCTAAACCGAGCCCTAACCCTAACACTAACCCTAACCCTAACCCTAACCCATACCCTACACCGTACACGGACCCTCCCCGAACCCGTACCCTAAGCCGTACCCTAACCCTAACCCTAACCCTAACCCTAACCCTAGGCTACCCTTGACTGCTTCTGCCTCCAATAGATTTCCTAAGCACTAGTGTTTTAAGGAACAGCTTAAAAAGAGAATCCTAATGTGATTTCTGTATAATGGGTGTGTTCCTTATCTTATCCTAGTGTCTAAACTCTTCTCCATGGCTGGACCCCCAAATAATATTCCTGTACGTGCTAAGGGGTATCTAGAGAGTGGGATAGGTTTAATAACTACCCTAACCCTAACGCGTATCCTAACCCTAACCCCTACCCTAAACCTAACACGTACCCTAATCCTAACCCGTACCCTAAACCGAGCCCTAACCCTAACACTAACCCTAACCCTAACCCTAACCCATACCCTACACCATACACGGATCCCTCCCCGAACCCGTACCCTACGCCGTACCTTAACCCTAACCCTAAGCCTAACCCTAACCCTAGGCTACCCTTGACTGCTTCTGCTTCCAATAGATTTCCTAAGCACTAGTGTTTTAAGGAACAGCTTAAAAAAAGAATCCTAATGTGACTTCTTTATAATGGGTGTGTTCCTTATCTTATCCTAGTGTCTAAATTCTTCTCCATGGCTGGACCCCCAAATAATATTCCTTTACGTGCTAAGGGGTATCTAGAGAGTGGGATAGGTTTAATAACTACCCGACCCCTAACGCGTACCCTAACCCTAACCCCTACCCTAAACCTAACACGTACTCTAATCCTAACCCGTACCCTAAACCGAGCCCTAACCCTAACACTAACCCTAACCCATACCCTACACCGTACACGGACCCCTCCCCGAACCCGTAGCCTAAGCCGTACCCTAACCCTAACCCTAAGCCTAACCCTAACCCTAGGCTACCCTTGACTGCTTCTGCCTCCAATAGATTTCCTAAGCACTAGTGTTTTAAGGAACAGCTTAAAAAGAGAATCCTAATGTGATTTCTGTATAATGGGTGTGTTCCTTATCTTATCCTAGTGTCTAAATTCTTCTCCATGGCTGGACCCCTAAATAATATTCCTTTACGTGCTAAGGGGTATCTAGAGAGTGGGATAGGTTTAATAACTACCCTAACCCTAACGCGTACCCTAACCCTAACCCCTACCCTAAACCTAACACGTACTCTAATCCTAACCCGTACCCTAAACCGAGCCCTAACCCTAACACTAACCCTAACCCTAACCCTAACCCATACCCTACACCGTACACGGACCCCTCCCGGAACCCGTACCCTAGGCCTTACCCTAACCCTAACCATAAGCCTAACCCTAACACTAGGCTACCCTTGACTGCTTCTGCCTCCAATAGATTTCCTAAGCACTAGTGTTTTAAGAAACAGCTTAAAAAGAGAATCCTAATGTGATTTCTTTATAATGGGTGTGATCCTTATCTTATCCTAGTGTCTAAATTCTTCTCCATGGCTGGACCCCCAAATAATATTCCTTTACGTGCTAAGGGGTATCTAGAGAGTGGGATAGGTTTAATAACTACCCTAACCCTAACGCGTATCCTAACCCTAACCCCTACCCTAAACCTAACACGTACCCTAATCCTAACCCGTACCCTAAACCGAGCCCTAACCCTAACACTAACCCTAACCCTAACCCTAACCCATACCCTACACCATACACGGATCCATCCCCGAACCCGTACCCTAAGCCGTACCCTAACCCTTACCCTAAGCCTAACCCTAACCCTAGGCTACCCTTGACTGCTTCTGCTTCCAATAGATTTCCTAAGCACTAGTGTTTTAAGGAACAGCTTAAAAAGAGAATCCTAATGTGATTTCTTTATAATGGGTGTGTTCCTTATCTTATCCTAGTGTCTAAATTCTTCTCCATGGCTGGACCCCCAAATAATATTCCTTTACGTGCTAAGGGGTATCTAGAGAGTGGGATAGGTTTAATAACTACCCTAACCCTAACGCGTACCCTAACCCTAACCCCTACCCTAAACCTAACACGTACTCTAATCCTAACCCGTATCCTAAAATGAGCCCTAACCCTAACCCTAACCCTAACCCATACCCTACACTGTACATGGACCCCTCCCCGAACCCGTACCCTAAGCCGTACCCTATCCCTAACCATAAGCCTAACCCTAACCCTAGGCTACCCTTGACTGCTTCTGCCTCCAATAGATTTCCTAAGCACTAGTGTTTTAAGGAACAGCTTAAAAAGAGAATCCTAATGTGATTTCTTTATAATGGGTGTGTTCCTTATCTTATCCTAGTGTCTAAACTCTTCTCCATGGCTGGACCCCCAAATAATATTCCTTTACGTGCTAAGGGGTATCTAGAGAGTGGGATAGGTTTAATAACTACCCTAACCCTAACGCATACCCTAACCCTAACCCCTACCCTAACCCTAACACGTACCCTAATCCTAACCCGTACCCTAAACCGAGCCCTAACCCTAACACTAACCCTAACCCTAACCCTAACCCATACCCTACACCGTACACGGACCCCTCCCCGAACCCGTACCCTAAGCCGTACCCTAACCCTAACCCTAAGCCTAACCCTAACCCTAGGCTACCCTTGACTGCTTCTGCCTCCAATAGATTTCCTAAGCACTAGTGTTTTAAGGAACAGCTTAAAAAGAGAATCCTAATGTGATTTCTTTATAATGGGTGTGTTCCTTATCTTATCCTAGTGTCTAAACTCTTCTCCATGGCTGGACCCCCAAATAATATTCCTTTACGTGCTAAGGGGTATCTAGAGAGTGGGATAGGTTTAATAACTACCCTAACCCTAACGCGTACCCTAACCCTAACCCCTACCCTAAACCTAACACGTACCCTAATCCTAACCCGTACCCTAAAATGAGCCCTAACCCTAACACTAACCCTAACCCTAACCCTAACCCATACCCTACACCATACAAGGACCCCTCCCCGAACCCGTACCCTAAGCCGTACCCTAACCCTAACCCTAAGCCTAACTCTAACCCTAGGCTACCCTTGACTGCTTCTGCCTCCAATAGATTTCCTAAGCACTAGTGTTTTAAGGAACAGCTTAAAAAGAGAATCCTAATGTGATTTCTTTATAATGGGTGTGTTCCTTATCTTATCCTAGTGTCTAAATTCTTCTCCATGGCTGGACCCCCAAATAATATTCCTTTACGTGCTAAGGGGTATCTAGAGAGTGGGATAGGTTTAATAACTACCCTAACCCTAACGCGTACCCTAACCCTAACCCCTACGCTAAACCTAACACGTACTCTAATCCTAACCCGTACCCTAAACCGAGCCCTAACCCTAACACTAACCCTAACCCTAACCCTAACCCATACCCTACACCGTACACGGACCCCTCACCGAACCCGTACCCTAAGCCGTACCGTAACCCTAACCCTAACCCTAGGCTACCCTTGACTGCTTCTGCCTCCAATAGATTTCCTAAGCACTAGTGTTTTAAGGAACAGCTTAAAAAGAGAATCCTAATGTGATTTCTTTATAATGGGTGTGTTCCTTATCTTATCCTAGTGTCTAAACTCTTCTCCATGGCTGGACCCCCAAAGAATATTCCTTTACGTGCTAAGGGGTATCTAGAGAGTGGGATAGGTTTAATAACAACCCTAACCCTAACGCGTATCCTAACCCTAACCCCTACCCTAACCCTAACATGTACCCTAATCCTAACCCGTACCCTAAACCGAGCCCTAACCCTAACACTAACCCTAACCCTAACCCTAACCCATACCCTACACCGTACACGGACCCTCCCCGAACCCGTACCCTAAGCCGTACCCTAACCCTAACCCTAACCCTAACCCTAACCCTAGGCTACCCTTGACTGCTTCTGCCTCCAATAGATTTCCTAAGCACTAGTGTTTTAAGGAACAGCTTAAAAAGAGAATCCTAATGTGATTTCTGTATAATGGGTGTGTTCCTTATCTTATCCTAGTGTCTAAACTCTTCTCCATGGCTGGACCCCCAAATAATATTCCTGTACGTGCTAAGGGGTATCTAGAGAGTGGGATAGGTTTAATAACTACCCTAACCCTAACGCGTATCCTAACCCTAACCCCTACCCTAAACCTAACACGTACCCTAATCCTAACCCGTACCCTAAACCGAGCCCTAACCCTAACACTAACCCTAACCCTAACCCTAACCCATACCCTACACCATACACGGATCCCTCCCCGAACCCGTACCCTACGCCGTACCCTAACCCTAACCCTAAGCCTAACCCTAACCCTAGGCTACCCTTGACTGCTTCTGCTTCCAATAGATTTCCTAAGCACTAGTGTTTTAAGGAACAGCTTAAAAAAAGAATCCTAATGTGACTTCTTTATAATGGGTGTGTTCCTTATCTTATCCTAGTGTCTAAATTCTTCTCCATGGCTGGACCCCCAAATAATATTCCTTTACGTGCTAAGGGGTATCTAGAGAGTGGGATAGGTTTAATAACTACCCGACCCCTAACGCGTACCCTAACCCTAACCCCTACCCTAAACCTAACACGTACTCTAATCCTAACCCGTACCCTAAACCGAGCCCTAACCCTAACACTAACCCTAACCCATACCCTACACCGTACACGGACCCCTCCCCGAACCCGTAGCCTAAGCCGTACCCTAACCCTAACCCTAAGCCTAACCCTAACCCTAGGCTACCCTTGACTGCTTCTGCCTCCAATAGATTTCCTAAGCACTAGTGTTTTAAGGAACAGCTTAAAAAGAGAATCCTAATGTGATTTCTGTATAATGGGTGTGTTCCTTATCTTATCCTAGTGTCTAAATTCTTCTCCATGGCTGGACCCCTAAATAATATTCCTTTACGTGCTAAGGGGTATCTAGAGAGTGGGATAGGTTTAATAACTACCCTAACCCTAACGCGTACCCTAACCCTAACCCCTACCCTAAACCTAACACGTACTCTAATCCTAACCCGTACCCTAAACCGAGCCCTAACCCTAACACTAACCCTAACCCTAACCCTAACCCATACCCTACACCGTACACGGACCCCTCCCGGAACCCGTACCCTAGGCCTTACCCTAACCCTAACCATAAGCCTAACCCTAACACTAGGCTACCCTTGACTGCTTCTGCCTCCAATAGATTTCCTAAGCACTAGTGTTTTAAGGAACAGCTTAAAAAGAGAATCCTAATGTGATTTCTTTATAATGGGTGTGATCCTTATCTTATCCTAGTGTCTAAATTCTTCTCCATGGCTGGACCCCCAAATAATATTCCTTTACGTGCTAAGGGGTATCTAGAGAGTGGGATAGGTTTAATAACTACCCTAACCCTAACGCGTATCCTAACCCTAACCCCTACCCTAAACCTAACACGTACCCTAATCCTAACCCGTACCCTAAACCGAGCCCTAACCCTAACACTAACCCTAACCCTAACCCTAACCCATACCCTACACCATACACGGATCCATCCCCGAACCCGTACCCTAAGCCGTACCCTAACCCTTACCCTAAGCCTAACCCTAACCCTAGGCTACCCTTGACTGCTTCTGCTTCCAATAGATTTCCTAAGCACTAGTGTTTTAAGGAACAGCTTAAAAAGAGAATCCTAATGTGATTTCTTTATAATGGGTGTGTTCCTTATCTTATCCTAGTGTCTAAATTCTTCTCCATGGCTGGACCCCCAAATAATATTCCTTTACGTGCTAAGGGGTATCTAGAGAGTGGGATAGGTTTAATAACTACCCTAACCCTAACGCGTACCCTAACCCTAACCCCTACCCTAAACCTAACACGTACTCTAATCCTAACCCGTATCCTAAAATGAGCCCTAACCCTAACCCTAACCCTAACCCATACCCTACACTGTACATGGACCCCTCCCCGAACCCGTACCCTAAGCCGTACCCTATCCCTAACCATAAGCCTAACCCTAACCCTAGGCTACCCTTGACTGCTTCTGCCTCCAATAGATTTCCTAAGCACTAGTGTTTTAAGGAACAGCTTAAAAAGAGAATCCTAATGTGATTTCTTTATAATGGGTGTGTTCCTTATCTTATCCTAGTGTCTAAACTCTTCTCCATGGCTGGACCCCCAAATAATATTCCTTTACGTGCTAAGGGGTATCTAGAGAGTGGGATAGGTTTAATAACTACCCTAACCCTAACGCATACCCTAACCCTAACCCCTACCCTAACCCTAACACGTACCCTAATCCTAACCCGTACCCTAAACCGAGCCCTAACCCTAACACTAACCCTAACCCTAACCCTAACCCATACCCTACACCGTACACGGACCCCTCCCCGAACCCGTACCCTAAGCCGTACCCTAACCCTAACCCTAAGCCTAACCCTAACCCTAGGCTACCCTTGACTGCTTCTGCCTCCAATAGATTTCCTAAGCACTAGTGTTTTAAGGAACAGCTTAAAAAGAGAATCCTAATGTGATTTCTTTATAATGGGTGTGTTCCTTATCTTATCCTAGTGTCTAAACTCTTCTCCATGGCTGGACCCCCAAATAATATTCCTTTACGTGCTAAGGGGTATCTAGAGAGTGGGATAGGTTTAATAACTACCCTAACCCTAACGCGTACCCTAACCCTAACCCCTACCCTAAACCTAACACGTACCCTAATCCTAACCCGTACCCTAAAATGAGCCCTAACCCTAACACTAACCCTAACCCTAACCCTAACCCATACCCTACACCATACAAGGACCCCTCCCCGAACCCGTACCCTAAGCCGTACCCTAACCCTAACCCTAAGCCTAACTCTAACCCTAGGCTACCCTTGACTGCTTCTGCCTCCAATAGATTTCCTAAGCACTAGTGTTTTAAGGAACAGCTTAAAAAGAGAATCCTAATGTGATTTCTTTATAATGGGTGTGTTCCTTATCTTATCCTAGTGTCTAAATTCTTCTCCATGGCTGGACCCCCAAATAATATTTCTTTACGTGCTAAGGGGTATCTAGAGAGTGGGATAGGTTTAATAACTACCCTAACCCTAACGCGTACCCTAACCCTAACCCCTACCCTAAACCTAACACGTAA
>NW_026777880.1:0-79756 GCF_028023285.1 Balaenoptera ricei | reverse complement strand
TGGGTTAGAATTGGGGTACAGGTAGGATACGGGTAGAGCATGGGTTAGGGTAAGGTACAGGTTTAGGGTACGGGTTAGGCTAAGGTTAGGTCAGGGCTTAGGGTCAGGATCAGAGTTTAGGGTTAGGGTCCATGTCAGGATTAGCGTCAAGGTTGAGCGAGGCCATTGTTTTCTGCTCCTCCAGTGCTGGATTCTCATTGATAGATGAATGAAATGTCTGCTCTGGTCACCCACTGTTTCAAATTGAGCTCAGCCTTAGTCAAGGGTTCTTAGGGCCTCAGAGGTCATGCAGGGTTTCCCTCCACCCTCCCTCCTGGGAAGGGTGATGCAGGCCCCACTCTGTCTGGGCAGCCCCAGGTCCAGCATGGCCCTGACATGCAGGATACTAAGTAGACGTGATGTAAGACTTGGTGCATCAGTCTGCCAGCCCCCAGGTGCTGCCTTTTTTTTTTCTTAATTAATTAATTAATTAATTTTGGGCTGTGTTGGGTCTGCATTGCTGCCCGGAGGCTTTCTCTAGTTGCGGCGAGTGGGGGCTTCTCATTGCGGTGGCTTCTCTTGTTGCAGAGCACAGGCTCTAAGCGCGTGGGCTTCAGCAGTCGGGGCTCGCGGGTTCTAGAGCGCAGGCTCAGTAGTTGTGGTGCACGGGCTTAGTTGCTCCACAGCATGTGGGATCTTCCCGGACCAGGGCTCAAACCCGTGTCCCCTGCATTGGCAGGTGGATTCTTAACCACTGCGCCACCAGGGAAGTCTGGTGTTGCGTTCGTGAGGGCTGGTGGGGCCCTCTTGGGACTGGGCGGATCCTTTGTTCCATCTGCACGGGTGTCCAAGCAGGTCTCAGAACAGCCCTTGGCCTCTGAGCATCCAGGCAGGCACCCACGTTCCTCCAGCTCAGGTTAGCCTTGGCCCCTCCAGCCCCCGTGGCCAATTACTGAGCTGATTGTGTCTTTACTCTTTAAAATTAAATCACTCTCTCCAGGTGGGCGAGAAGTTTACTTGTGAACTTGGTTAGGGTTAGGGGTTAGGGGTTAAGGGTTAGGGTCAGGGTTAGGGCTACGGCTAGGGGTTAGGGTTAGGCTTAGGGTTGGGTTAGGGTTAGGGGTTAGGGTTAGGGTTTAGGTTTAGGGTTAGGGTTAGTGTTGGGTTAGGGTTAGGGTTAAGGTAGGGTTAGGGTTGGGTTAGGGTTAGGGTTTAGGGTTAGGGTGTCCAGCCTTACGTCCCATTCAGCTGTGAGTGTAGATGTGGTCAGTCCAGTTGCCTCACAGCCCCTGATTGAATTTTGTAAGCATTCCTCTCTCTCTCACTGTCTTTCTCTTTTTATAATTAATGTTTATAATGGGGTGTAGCTGATTTGCAATGTTGTGTTTCTTGGTGCTGTACATCCACTTGAGTCACTTACAGAGAGACATCAGTAAATTCTTTTCTAGTTTCTAGTAGTCAGATATATGTTTTTTCTGTGAATAGAGTGTGCTGAGTCCAGTTCCTTGAACAATGAGTATGTCTTGGCGATTACATTATTGGCGTATGGAACGGTATCTGTGCCAATTTCAACCTCCTGGTTTATGCATCAACGCACCACACTTTTCCCCTTAAGCAGCCGTAAGTGTGTTTTGTAAATGTGTGATGGTGTTCTGTTTGTAATTCAGTTCACGGTTGGCGATTTTTAGATTCCCTTTATAAGTGATATCTTATGATAAGTTTCTCTTGCTGTCTAACTTATTTCACTCTCAATGACCATACATAAGTCCCCCGGAGTCGCTGCAACTGGCCTCATTTCATTGATTTCAGGGCTGAGTAATATTCCGTTGTGCTTAAGTATCAAATGTTCTTTCACCATTTTTTCCTTCCAAGGACTATGAAGTTGTACCCAAGTCGAGGCTGTTGTAAACATAGCAGCAGTAAACGGGGTGCCTGCGTCCTGTGGATTTTTGGATTTTCCAACATATAGGCCCATGAGTGGAAGCGCCCTATGCTTTGTAGCTCTGTTTTTTAGATGTTTTAGGAAACACAGCACACTTCTCCAGAGTGGCTGTTGGCAATTTACCTTCCCCCCTTCAGCGTAACGAGGCTCCCTTTTCTCCTCTCCTTGTCCTGCATATCTGGTTTTTACCCTTTGTGAGGATGGTCCTTTTTTCTGATTCGAAGTGATACCTCTTTGTAGTGTTGATTTGCATTGCCCGCTTCTTTGGTTGGCCAAAAAGGGCGTATGCGTTTTTCCTGAATATATTCTGGAAGTTAAATTTGAGAGACAGCTTTTCTTTTTAATTGATTAATTAATTTATTTATTTTTGGCTGTGTTGGGTCTTCGTTTCTGTGCGAAGACTTTCTCTAGTTGTGGCAAGCGGGGGCCACTCTTCATCGCGGTGCGCGGGCCTCTCACTATCGCGGCCTCTCTTGTTGCGGAGCACAGGCTCCAGACGCGCAGGCTCAGTAGTTGTGGCTCACGGGCCTAGTTGCTCCACGGCATGTGGGATCTTCCCAGACCAGGGCTCGAACCCATGTCCCCTGCATTAGCAGGCAGATTCTCAACCACTGCGCCACCAGGGAAGCCCCTTGAATAGTTTTGTATTTAAAGTTTGTCTGTGGGGACTTCCCTGGTGACGCAGTGGTTAAGAGTCCGCCTGCCAATGCAGGGGACACGGGTTCGAGCCCTGGTCTGGGAAGATCCCCCATGCCGCAGAGCAACCAAGCCTGCACGGCACAACTACTGAAGCCTGCGCGCCTAGAGCCCGTGCTCGCCCACAAGAGAAGCCACCGCAATGAGAAGCCCGTGCACCGCAACGAAGAGTAGCCCCGCTCGACGCAACTAGAGGAAGCCCACATGCAGCAACGAAGACCCAACGCAGCCAAACATAAATTATAAACTAAAATAAAATTTGCCTCTGAATAACTTTGAGTGAATTTGGTATAAGTTGTAAAGTTTGCATCTACATTCACTTCATTCCAAATGGTTTCCAATTAATTGTTCCTTAACTACTTTTAGAAAACTTTTGGGATAGAGACTCCATTTCAGTCTGAATTTCCAGTTGAATGGATTCAGCAGTCCTGTCAGTAGGGCACGCTGCCCCCAGTGACCTGTGAGGGAGGCGCGGCCTGCACTTCCTGCACTGACCACAGGGTGGCGCCGAGTTCGCCTCTCTGACCCACAGCGCATGCTCTTTCCATGGAACTCGATTGTGAGGGCAGCTGAGAGGAGTTGAGCCGCCTCAGGGGCGGGGGCGGGGGCGGGGGCCTTCGGGTAGGACGCCCGGCTCAGCGTCTCTGCTGAGAGGAGCTCGGTCTCCGTCTCCTTAGGACTCGCTGGGGTTTCGGCTTCAGGACAAAGTGGGGCTGCGTCCACGCTGACTAGGGAACTAGGTTTCCTGAGGACCCAGGTGATGCCTGAGGAAAAGGTGAAGAGACGGTGAGGAAAAGTGGGGAGAAGCTTCCTGTGGGCGACTGACCGTTGAGGGGGTCCCTCTTCGTGTGAGCGAGGGAGGGCTTGGCGTGGAAAGCTGGGTGTTTGGTCAGGTTTGTGTGCAGGGTAGCCAGCGTGAGTTATGGGGCGTCCAGTTTTCCCAGCACCATTTATCGTGGGGCGTGTCGTGCTCCTTGGTGTGTCCTTGGTCCCTGTGTCATAAATTCACCGACCCCGTCCGTGTGGGTTGAATTCTGGTCTCTCTGTCCTGTTCCTCTGGTCCCTGTGCCCGTTTTGAGCCAGTTCCACACTGTTTTGGTGACTGTAGCTTCTGAGCAGAGTGTGACGGCAGGGAGGGAGATGCCCGTTCTCTTTTTTCAGGGTTTCTTTGGCTATTTGGGGTCCTTTGTGGTTCCCCACAGATATTAGGAGGATTTGCTCTATTTGGGGGGAAAATACCATGGAATTTTGGGAGGGATTGCATTCACTGTGTCCACTGCTTTGGGTAGCATGGATATTTTAACAATATTAATTGTTCCATTCCATGAGAACAGGATATCTTTCCATTTATTGGTGTGTTTTGCAATGTCTTCATCAATGTCTTCAAGTTTTCAGTGTGCAGGTCTTTCACCTCCTTGGTTGACTTTATTCCCAGGTATTTTGTTCTTTTTGATGCAGTTGTAAATAGGGTTGCTTTCTTTCTCTTTCTGATGGTTCATTATTAGTGATTAGAAAGGCAACTGATTTCTGTGTATTGATTTTGCAACTTTACTGAATTGATTTATTAGTTCTAATAGTTTTTCTGTGGAATGAAGTGGAACATTGGAATTCAAAAATCCCACTGTTTCTACCATATCCAGGTCGTCCACAACACGGAGGACAGCGGCTCCTAATATACCCTTCCCACAGTGCCTCTGAATGACATGTGGACTTTGGGTGAACTGGATCTGGGTAAGGCTTGGCTTCTATATGGAAGTTTGATGTTTTCTCTGCTTTTCTGGCATGCTGTTGACATACATGATGTTTTGAAAAGTAATTGACTTTCCAGTAATTTCCAACATACAACTTTACATACATAAAAACAAGTCTTGTACCTTGATTAAATATACTCCTAAATATTGATGTTGACATTATTAAAAATGGAATTGTTCTCATAAATTCTTTTTCAGATTATTTTTTGCCAGCGGATGCATATAAGATAGATTTTCATGACTTGATATTTTGTTCTGTAACTTTGCTTATTAATTAGTTGATTAGCTCAAATAATTTCTTTGCTGATTATAGGTAGTTTTATATATAAGATGATGTGACCTATGTTCTGTGAAGAGACCCGGTTTTAATTTTTCCATTCACCCATGGATGCCTTTTCTTTCTTTCCTCAAGATTCTGGGTAGAACTTCCAGTACACTATTGAGTAACGGTGATGAAGGCCAGCTTCCTGGCCCTGTTCCTGATTTCAGGAGTAAATCTTTCAGTCTTTAACGTTGAGCATGATGTTTGCTGTGGCTTTTTGTACTACTCTTTTCCATATTGAACAACTTTCCTTTTATTCCTGCTTTCTTGAGTGTTTTTCATGAAATAACACTGGATTTTCATTGTAGATTTTTTGCATTAATTGATATGATTATGTGTTTTTACTTCACACCATTATTGTGGTTGAATACATTGCTTACTTTTCATATGTTGAGCAACCTGAAATTCCTGGTGTAGAGATACTTGGCTTATGGCATTATCCATTTAAAGTTCTGTTGGTTTCATGTTGCTATTATTGTGTGATAGATTTTTACATTCCTATTTATAAGTTGTACTGGGGTAGTTTTCTTGTTTTTTTCCTTTATTTTTAAAATCTTTTTTAAAATAGTGGTTTTATTTCATTTTAATTATTTATTTACTTTGGCCACATCCCATGGCTTGTGGGATCTTAGTTCCCCAGTCAGGGATCGAACCCGAGCCCTTGGCAGTGAAAGCACAGAGTCCTAACCACTGGGCCACCAGAGTATTCCCCAGTTTTCTTTTTCAAGATGTATTTGTATAATCTGATTAGACTTGGCTTGGTGTAAGTGGTTTGGAGGGTTAGCATTAGGGCTGGGGCTGGTGTGAGGGTTGGGGCTGTGTATGGTTTATGGTTGCTGTTATGGTTTAAGTTTTATGGTTAATGAGTTATTTATGGGTATGGTTAATGACTATATTTTATGGTTTGGTTATGGTTATGGTTTTGCTTACTGGTTTAGGTTTATGGTTTTGGTCTCAGGGTGTTTGGGTTCTGTGTTAGAGTGGGTGTTAGGGTATGGGTTAGAATTGGGGTACAGGTAGGATACGGGTAGAGCATGGGTTAGGGTAAGGTACAGGTTTAGGGTACGGGTTAGGCTAAGGTTAGGTCAGGGCTTAGGGTCAGGATCAGAGTTTAGGGTTAGGGTCCATGTCAGGATTAGCGTCAAGGTTGAGCGAGGCCATTGTTTTCTGCTCCTCCAGTGCTGGATTCTCATTGATAGATGAATGAAATGTCTGCTCTGGTCACCCACTGTTTCAAATTGAGCTCAGCCTTAGTCAAGGGTTCTTAGGGCCTCAGAGGTCATGCAGGGTTTCCCTCCACCCTCCCTCCTGGGAAGGGTGATGCAGGCCCCACTCTGTCTGGGCAGCCCCAGGTCCAGCATGGCCCTGACATGCAGGATACTAAGTAGACGTGATGTAAGACTTGGTGCATCAGTCTGCCAGCCCCCAGGTGCTGCCTTTTTTTTTTCTTAATTAATTAATTAATTAATTTTGGGCTGTGTTGGGTCTGCATTGCTGCCCGGAGGCTTTCTCTAGTTGCGGCGAGTGGGGGCTTCTCATTGCGGTGGCTTCTCTTGTTGCAGAGCACAGGCTCTAAGCGCGTGGGCTTCAGCAGTCGGGGCTCGCGGGTTCTAGAGCGCAGGCTCAGTAGTTGTGGTGCACGGGCTTAGTTGCTCCACAGCATGTGGGATCTTCCCGGACCAGGGCTCAAACCCGTGTCCCCTGCATTGGCAGGTGGATTCTTAACCACTGCGCCACCAGGGAAGTCTGGTGTTGCGTTCGTGAGGGCTGGTGGGGCCCTCTTGGGACTGGGCGGATCCTTTGTTCCATCTGCACGGGTGTCCAAGCAGGTCTCAGAACAGCCCTTGGCCTCTGAGCATCCAGGCAGGCACCCACGTTCCTCCAGCTCAGGTTAGCCTTGGCCCCTCCAGCCCCCGTGGCCAATTACTGAGCTGATTGTGTCTTTACTCTTTAAAATTAAATCACTCTCTCCAGGTGGGCGAGAAGTTTACTTGTGAACTTGGTTAGGGTTAGGGGTTAGGGGTTAAGGGTTAGGGTCAGGGTTAGGGCTACGGCTAGGGGTTAGGGTTAGGCTTAGGGTTGGGTTAGGGTTAGGGGTTAGGGTTAGGGTTTAGGTTTAGGGTTAGGGTTAGTGTTGGGTTAGGGTTAGGGTTAAGGTAGGGTTAGGGTTGGGTTAGGGTTAGGGTTTAGGGTTAGGGTGTCCAGCCTTACGTCCCATTCAGCTGTGAGTGTAGATGTGGTCAGTCCAGTTGCCTCACAGCCCCTGATTGAATTTTGTAAGCATTCCTCTCTCTCTCACTGTCTTTCTCTTTTTATAATTAATGTTTATAATGGGGTGTAGCTGATTTGCAATGTTGTGTTTCTTGGTGCTGTACATCCACTTGAGTCACTTACAGAGAGACATCAGTAAATTCTTTTCTAGTTTCTAGTAGTCAGATATATGTTTTTTCTGTGAATAGAGTGTGCTGAGTCCAGTTCCTTGAACAATGAGTATGTCTTGGCGATTACATTATTGGCGTATGGAACGGTATCTGTGCCAATTTCAACCTCCTGGTTTATGCATCAACGCACCACACTTTTCCCCTTAAGCAGCCGTAAGTGTGTTTTGTAAATGTGTGATGGTGTTCTGTTTGTAATTCAGTTCACGGTTGGCGATTTTTAGATTCCCTTTATAAGTGATATCTTATGATAAGTTTCTCTTGCTGTCTAACTTATTTCACTCTCAATGACCATACATAAGTCCCCCGGAGTCGCTGCAACTGGCCTCATTTCATTGATTTCAGGGCTGAGTAATATTCCGTTGTGCTTAAGTATCAAATGTTCTTTCACCATTTTTTCCTTCCAAGGACTATGAAGTTGTACCCAAGTCGAGGCTGTTGTAAACATAGCAGCAGTAAACGGGGTGCCTGCGTCCTGTGGATTTTTGGATTTTCCAACATATAGGCCCATGAGTGGAAGCGCCCTATGCTTTGTAGCTCTGTTTTTTAGATGTTTTAGGAAACACAGCACACTTCTCCAGAGTGGCTGTTGGCAATTTACCTTCCCCCCTTCAGCGTAACGAGGCTCCCTTTTCTCCTCTCCTTGTCCTGCATATCTGGTTTTTACCCTTTGTGAGGATGGTCCTTTTTTCTGATTCGAAGTGATACCTCTTTGTAGTGTTGATTTGCATTGCCCGCTTCTTTGGTTGGCCAAAAAGGGCGTATGCGTTTTTCCTGAATATATTCTGGAAGTTAAATTTGAGAGACAGCTTTTCTTTTTAATTGATTAATTAATTTATTTATTTTTGGCTGTGTTGGGTCTTCGTTTCTGTGCGAAGACTTTCTCTAGTTGTGGCAAGCGGGGGCCACTCTTCATCGCGGTGCGCGGGCCTCTCACTATCGCGGCCTCTCTTGTTGCGGAGCACAGGCTCCAGACGCGCAGGCTCAGTAGTTGTGGCTCACGGGCCTAGTTGCTCCACGGCATGTGGGATCTTCCCAGACCAGGGCTCGAACCCATGTCCCCTGCATTAGCAGGCAGATTCTCAACCACTGCGCCACCAGGGAAGCCCCTTGAATAGTTTTGTATTTAAAGTTTGTCTGTGGGGACTTCCCTGGTGACGCAGTGGTTAAGAGTCCGCCTGCCAATGCAGGGGACACGGGTTCGAGCCCTGGTCTGGGAAGATCCCCCATGCCGCAGAGCAACCAAGCCTGCACGGCACAACTACTGAAGCCTGCGCGCCTAGAGCCCGTGCTCGCCCACAAGAGAAGCCACCGCAATGAGAAGCCCGTGCACCGCAACGAAGAGTAGCCCCGCTCGACGCAACTAGAGGAAGCCCACATGCAGCAACGAAGACCCAACGCAGCCAAACATAAATTATAAACTAAAATAAAATTTGCCTCTGAATAACTTTGAGTGAATTTGGTATAAGTTGTAAAGTTTGCATCTACATTCACTTCATTCCAAATGGTTTCCAATTAATTGTTCCTTAACTACTTTTAGAAAACTTTTGGGATAGAGACTCCATTTCAGTCTGAATTTCCAGTTGAATGGATTCAGCAGTCCTGTCAGTAGGGCACGCTGCCCCCAGTGACCTGTGAGGGAGGCGCGGCCTGCACTTCCTGCACTGACCACAGGGTGGCGCCGAGTTCGCCTCTCTGACCCACAGCGCATGCTCTTTCCATGGAACTCGATTGTGAGGGCAGCTGAGAGGAGTTGAGCCGCCTCAGGGGCGGGGGCGGGGGCGGGGGCCTTCGGGTAGGACGCCCGGCTCAGCGTCTCTGCTGAGAGGAGCTCGGTCTCCGTCTCCTTAGGACTCGCTGGGGTTTCGGCTTCAGGACAAAGTGGGGCTGCGTCCACGCTGACTAGGGAACTAGGTTTCCTGAGGACCCAGGTGATGCCTGAGGAAAAGGTGAAGAGACGGTGAGGAAAAGTGGGGAGAAGCTTCCTGTGGGCGACTGACCGTTGAGGGGGTCCCTCTTCGTGTGAGCGAGGGAGGGCTTGGCGTGGAAAGCTGGGTGTTTGGTCAGGTTTGTGTGCAGGGTAGCCAGCGTGAGTTATGGGGCGTCCAGTTTTCCCAGCACCATTTATCGTGGGGCGTGTCGTGCTCCTTGGTGTGTCCTTGGTCCCTGTGTCATAAATTCACCGACCCCGTCCGTGTGGGTTGAATTCTGGTCTCTCTGTCCTGTTCCTCTGGTCCCTGTGCCCGTTTTGAGCCAGTTCCACACTGTTTTGGTGACTGTAGCTTCTGAGCAGAGTGTGACGGCAGGGAGGGAGATGCCCGTTCTCTTTTTTCAGGGTTTCTTTGGCTATTTGGGGTCCTTTGTGGTTCCCCACAGATATTAGGAGGATTTGCTCTATTTGGGGGGAAAATACCATGGAATTTTGGGAGGGATTGCATTCACTGTGTCCACTGCTTTGGGTAGCATGGATATTTTAACAATATTAATTGTTCCATTCCATGAGAACAGGATATCTTTCCATTTATTGGTGTGTTTTGCAATGTCTTCATCAATGTCTTCAAGTTTTCAGTGTGCAGGTCTTTCACCTCCTTGGTTGACTTTATTCCCAGGTATTTTGTTCTTTTTGATGCAGTTGTAAATAGGGTTGCTTTCTTTCTCTTTCTGATGGTTCATTATTAGTGATTAGAAAGGCAACTGATTTCTGTGTATTGATTTTGCAACTTTACTGAATTGATTTATTAGTTCTAATAGTTTTTCTGTGGAATGAAGTGGAACATTGGAATTCAAAAATCCCACTGTTTCTACCATATCCAGGTCGTCCACAACACGGAGGACAGCGGCTCCTAATATACCCTTCCCACAGTGCCTCTGAATGACATGTGGACTTTGGGTGAACTGGATCTGGGTAAGGCTTGGCTTCTATATGGAAGTTTGATGTTTTCTCTGCTTTTCTGGCATGCTGTTGACATACATGATGTTTTGAAAAGTAATTGACTTTCCAGTAATTTCCAACATACAACTTTACATACATAAAAACAAGTCTTGTACCTTGATTAAATATACTCCTAAATATTGATGTTGACATTATTAAAAATGGAATTGTTCTCATAAATTCTTTTTCAGATTATTTTTTGCCAGCGGATGCATATAAGATAGATTTTCATGACTTGATATTTTGTTCTGTAACTTTGCTTATTAATTAGTTGATTAGCTCAAATAATTTCTTTGCTGATTATAGGTAGTTTTATATATAAGATGATGTGACCTATGTTCTGTGAAGAGACCCGGTTTTAATTTTTCCATTCACCCATGGATGCCTTTTCTTTCTTTCCTCAAGATTCTGGGTAGAACTTCCAGTACACTATTGAGTAACGGTGATGAAGGCCAGCTTCCTGGCCCTGTTCCTGATTTCAGGAGTAAATCTTTCAGTCTTTAACGTTGAGCATGATGTTTGCTGTGGCTTTTTGTACTACTCTTTTCCATATTGAACAACTTTCCTTTTATTCCTGCTTTCTTGAGTGTTTTTCATGAAATAACACTGGATTTTCATTGTAGATTTTTTGCATTAATTGATATGATTATGTGTTTTTACTTCACACCATTATTGTGGTTGAATACATTGCTTACTTTTCATATGTTGAGCAACCTGAAATTCCTGGTGTAGAGATACTTGGCTTATGGCATTATCCATTTAAAGTTCTGTTGGTTTCATGTTGCTATTATTGTGTGATAGATTTTTACATTCCTATTTATAAGTTGTACTGGGGTAGTTTTCTTGTTTTTTTCCTTTATTTTTAAAATCTTTTTTAAAATAGTGGTTTTATTTCATTTTAATTATTTATTTACTTTGGCCACATCCCATGGCTTGTGGGATCTTAGTTCCCCAGTCAGGGATCGAACCCGAGCCCTTGGCAGTGAAAGCACAGAGTCCTAACCACTGGGCCACCAGAGTATTCCCCAGTTTTCTTTTTCAAGATGTATTTGTATAATCTGATTAGACTTGGCTTGGTGTAAGTGGTTTGGAGGGTTAGCATTAGGGCTGGGGCTGGTGTGAGGGTTGGGGCTGTGTATGGTTTATGGTTGCTGTTATGGTTTAAGTTTTATGGTTAATGAGTTATTTATGGGTATGGTTAATGACTATATTTTATGGTTTGGTTATGGTTATGGTTTTGCTTACTGGTTTAGGTTTATGGTTTTGGTCTCAGGGTGTTTGGGTTCTGTGTTAGAGTGGGTGTTAGGGTATGGGTTAGAATTGGGGTACAGGTAGGATACGGGTAGAGCATGGGTTAGGGTAAGGTACAGGTTTAGGGTACGGGTTAGGCTAAGGTTAGGTCAGGGCTTAGGGTCAGGATCAGAGTTTAGGGTTAGGGTCCATGTCAGGATTAGCGTCAAGGTTGAGCGAGGCCATTGTTTTCTGCTCCTCCAGTGCTGGATTCTCATTGATAGATGAATGAAATGTCTGCTCTGGTCACCCACTGTTTCAAATTGAGCTCAGCCTTAGTCAAGGGTTCTTAGGGCCTCAGAGGTCATGCAGGGTTTCCCTCCACCCTCCCTCCTGGGAAGGGTGATGCAGGCCCCACTCTGTCTGGGCAGCCCCAGGTCCAGCATGGCCCTGACATGCAGGATACTAAGTAGACGTGATGTAAGACTTGGTGCATCAGTCTGCCAGCCCCCAGGTGCTGCCTTTTTTTTTTCTTAATTAATTAATTAATTAATTTTGGGCTGTGTTGGGTCTGCATTGCTGCCCGGAGGCTTTCTCTAGTTGCGGCGAGTGGGGGCTTCTCATTGCGGTGGCTTCTCTTGTTGCAGAGCACAGGCTCTAAGCGCGTGGGCTTCAGCAGTCGGGGCTCGCGGGTTCTAGAGCGCAGGCTCAGTAGTTGTGGTGCACGGGCTTAGTTGCTCCACAGCATGTGGGATCTTCCCGGACCAGGGCTCAAACCCGTGTCCCCTGCATTGGCAGGTGGATTCTTAACCACTGCGCCACCAGGGAAGTCTGGTGTTGCGTTCGTGAGGGCTGGTGGGGCCCTCTTGGGACTGGGCGGATCCTTTGTTCCATCTGCACGGGTGTCCAAGCAGGTCTCAGAACAGCCCTTGGCCTCTGAGCATCCAGGCAGGCACCCACGTTCCTCCAGCTCAGGTTAGCCTTGGCCCCTCCAGCCCCCGTGGCCAATTACTGAGCTGATTGTGTCTTTACTCTTTAAAATTAAATCACTCTCTCCAGGTGGGCGAGAAGTTTACTTGTGAACTTGGTTAGGGTTAGGGGTTAGGGGTTAAGGGTTAGGGTCAGGGTTAGGGCTACGGCTAGGGGTTAGGGTTAGGCTTAGGGTTGGGTTAGGGTTAGGGGTTAGGGTTAGGGTTTAGGTTTAGGGTTAGGGTTAGTGTTGGGTTAGGGTTAGGGTTAAGGTAGGGTTAGGGTTGGGTTAGGGTTAGGGTTTAGGGTTAGGGTGTCCAGCCTTACGTCCCATTCAGCTGTGAGTGTAGATGTGGTCAGTCCAGTTGCCTCACAGCCCCTGATTGAATTTTGTAAGCATTCCTCTCTCTCTCACTGTCTTTCTCTTTTTATAATTAATGTTTATAATGGGGTGTAGCTGATTTGCAATGTTGTGTTTCTTGGTGCTGTACATCCACTTGAGTCACTTACAGAGAGACATCAGTAAATTCTTTTCTAGTTTCTAGTAGTCAGATATATGTTTTTTCTGTGAATAGAGTGTGCTGAGTCCAGTTCCTTGAACAATGAGTATGTCTTGGCGATTACATTATTGGCGTATGGAACGGTATCTGTGCCAATTTCAACCTCCTGGTTTATGCATCAACGCACCACACTTTTCCCCTTAAGCAGCCGTAAGTGTGTTTTGTAAATGTGTGATGGTGTTCTGTTTGTAATTCAGTTCACGGTTGGCGATTTTTAGATTCCCTTTATAAGTGATATCTTATGATAAGTTTCTCTTGCTGTCTAACTTATTTCACTCTCAATGACCATACATAAGTCCCCCGGAGTCGCTGCAACTGGCCTCATTTCATTGATTTCAGGGCTGAGTAATATTCCGTTGTGCTTAAGTATCAAATGTTCTTTCACCATTTTTTCCTTCCAAGGACTATGAAGTTGTACCCAAGTCGAGGCTGTTGTAAACATAGCAGCAGTAAACGGGGTGCCTGCGTCCTGTGGATTTTTGGATTTTCCAACATATAGGCCCATGAGTGGAAGCGCCCTATGCTTTGTAGCTCTGTTTTTTAGATGTTTTAGGAAACACAGCACACTTCTCCAGAGTGGCTGTTGGCAATTTACCTTCCCCCCTTCAGCGTAACGAGGCTCCCTTTTCTCCTCTCCTTGTCCTGCATATCTGGTTTTTACCCTTTGTGAGGATGGTCCTTTTTTCTGATTCGAAGTGATACCTCTTTGTAGTGTTGATTTGCATTGCCCGCTTCTTTGGTTGGCCAAAAAGGGCGTATGCGTTTTTCCTGAATATATTCTGGAAGTTAAATTTGAGAGACAGCTTTTCTTTTTAATTGATTAATTAATTTATTTATTTTTGGCTGTGTTGGGTCTTCGTTTCTGTGCGAAGACTTTCTCTAGTTGTGGCAAGCGGGGGCCACTCTTCATCGCGGTGCGCGGGCCTCTCACTATCGCGGCCTCTCTTGTTGCGGAGCACAGGCTCCAGACGCGCAGGCTCAGTAGTTGTGGCTCACGGGCCTAGTTGCTCCACGGCATGTGGGATCTTCCCAGACCAGGGCTCGAACCCATGTCCCCTGCATTAGCAGGCAGATTCTCAACCACTGCGCCACCAGGGAAGCCCCTTGAATAGTTTTGTATTTAAAGTTTGTCTGTGGGGACTTCCCTGGTGACGCAGTGGTTAAGAGTCCGCCTGCCAATGCAGGGGACACGGGTTCGAGCCCTGGTCTGGGAAGATCCCCCATGCCGCAGAGCAACCAAGCCTGCACGGCACAACTACTGAAGCCTGCGCGCCTAGAGCCCGTGCTCGCCCACAAGAGAAGCCACCGCAATGAGAAGCCCGTGCACCGCAACGAAGAGTAGCCCCGCTCGACGCAACTAGAGGAAGCCCACATGCAGCAACAAAGACCCAACGCAGCCAAACATAAATTATAAACTAAAATAAAATTTGCCTCTGAATAACTTTGAGTGAATTTGGTATAAGTTGTAAAGTTTGCATCTACATTCACTTCATTCCAAATGGTTTCCAATTAATTGTTCCTTAACTACTTTTAGAAAACTTTTGGGATAGAGACTCCATTTCAGTCTGAATTTCCAGTTGAATGGATTCAGCAGTCCTGTCAGTAGGGCACGCTGCCCCCAGTGACCTGTGAGGGAGGCGCGGCCTGCACTTCCTGCACTGACCACAGGGTGGCGCCGAGTTCGCCTCTCTGACCCACAGCGCATGCTCGTTCCATGGAACTCGATTGTGAGGGCAGCTGAGAGGAGTTGAGCCGCCTCAGGCGCGGGGGCGGGGGCGGGGGCCTTCGGGTAGGACGCCCGGCTCAGCGTCTCTGCTGAGAGGAGCTTGGTCTCCGTCTCCTTAGGACTCGCTGGGGTTTCGGCTTCAGGACAAAGTGGGGCTGCGTCCACGCTGACTAGGGAACTAGGTTTCCTGAGGACCCAGGTGATGCCTGAGGAAAAGGTGAAGAGACGGTGAGGAAAAGTGGGGAGAAGCTTCCTGTGGGCGACTGACCGTTGAGGGGGTCCCTCTTCGTGTGAGCGAGGGCGGGCTTGGCGTGGAAAGCTGGGTGTTTGGTCAGGTTTGTGTGCAGGGTAGCCAGCGTGAGTTATGGGGCGTCCAGTTTTCCCAGCACCATTTATCGTGGGGCGTGTCGTGCTCCTTGGTGTGTCCTTGGTCCCTGTGTCATAAATTCACCGACCCCGTCCGTGTGGGTTGAATTCTGGTCTCTCTGTCCTGTTCCTCTGGTCCCTGTGCCCGTTTTGAGCCAGTTCCACACTGTTTTGGTGACTGTAGCTTCTGAGCAGAGTGTGACGTCCGGGAGGGAGATGCCCGTTCTCTTTTTTCAGGGTTTCTTTGGCTATTTGGGGTCCTTTGTGGTTCCCCACAGATATTAGGAGGATTTGCTCTATTTGGGGGGAAAATACCATGGAATTTTGGGAGGGATTGCATTCACTGTGTCCACTGCTTTGGGTAGCATGGATATTTTAACAATATTAATTGTTCCATTCCATGAGAACAGGATATCTTTCCATTTATTGGTGTGTTTTGCAATGTCTTCATCAATGTCTTCAAGTTTTCAGTGTGCAGGTCTTTCACCTCCTTGGTTGACTTTATTCCCAGGTATTTTGTTCTTTTTGATGCAGTTGTAAATAGGGTTGCTTTCTTTCTCTTTCTGATGGTTCATTATTAGTGATTAGAAAGGCAACTGATTTCTGTGTATTGATTTTGCAACTTTACTGAATTGATTTATTAGTTCTAATAGTTTTTCTGTGGAATGAAGTGGAACATTGGAATTCAAAAATCCCACTGTTTCTACCATATCCAGGTCGTCCACAACACGGAGGACAGCGGCTCCTAATATACCCTTCCCACAGTGCCTCTGAATGACATGTGGACTTTGGGTGAACTGGATCTGGGTAAGGCTTGGCTTCTATATGGAAGTTTGATGTTTTCTCTGCTTTTCTGGCATGCTGTTGACATACATGATGTTTTGAAAAGTAATTGACTTTCCAGTAATTTCCAACATACAACTTTACATACATAAAAACAAGTCTTGTACCTTGATTAAATATACTCCTAAATATTGATGTTGACATTATTAAAAATGGAATTGTTCTCATAAATTCTTTTTCAGATTATTTTTTGCCAGCGGATGCATATAAGATAGATTTTCATGACTTGATATTTTGTTCTGTAACTTTGCTTATTAATTAGTTGATTAGCTCAAATAATTTCTTTGCTGATTATAGGTAGTTTTATATATAAGATGATGTGACCTATGTTCTGTGAAGAGACCCGGTTTTAATTTTTCCATTCACCCATGGATGCCTTTTCTTTCTTTCCTCAAGATTCTGGGTAGAACTTCCAGTACACTATTGAGTAACGGTGATGAAGGCCAGCTTCCTGGCCCTGTTCCTGATTTCAGGAGTAAATCTTTCAGTCTTTAACGTTGAGCATGATGTTTGCTGTGGCTTTTTGTACTACTCTTTTCCATATTGAACAACTTTCCTTTTATTCCTGCTTTCTTGAGTGTTTTTCATGAAATAACACTGGATTTTCATTGTAGATTTTTTGCATTAATTGATATGATTATGTGTTTTTACTTCACACCATTATTGTGGTTGAATACATTGCTTACTTTTCATATGTTGAGCAACCTGAAATTCCTGGTGTAGAGATACTTGGCTTATGGCATTATCCATTTAAAGTTCTGTTGGTTTCATGTTGCTATTATTGTGTGATAGATTTTTACATTCCTATTTATAAGTTGTACTGGGGTAGTTTTCTTGTTTTTTTCCTTTATTTTTAAAATCTTTTTTAAAATAGTGGTTTTATTTCATTTTAATTATTTATTTACTTTGGCCACATCCCATGGCTTGTGGGATCTTAGTTCCCCAGTCAGGGATCGAACCCGAGCCCTTGGCAGTGAAAGCACAGAGTCCTAACCACTGGGCCACCAGAGTATTCCCCAGTTTTCTTTTTCAAGATGTATTTGTATAATCTGATTAGACTTGGCTTGGTGTAAGTGGTTTGGAGGGTTAGCATTAGGGCTGGGGCTGGTGTGAGGGTTGGGGCTGTGTATGGTTTATGGTTGCTGTTATGGTTTAAGTTTTATGGTTAATGAGTTATTTATGGGTATGGTTAATGACTATATTTTATGGTTTGGTTATGGTTATGGTTTTGCTTACTGGTTTAGGTTTATGGTTTTGGTCTCAGGGTGTTTGGGTTCTGTGTTAGAGTGGGTGTTAGGGTATGGGTTAGAATTGGGGTACAGGTAGGATACGGGTAGAGCATGGGTTAGGGTAAGGTACAGGTTTAGGGTACGGGTTAGGCTAAGGTTAGGTCAGGGCTTAGGGTCAGGATCAGAGTTTAGGGTTAGGGTCCATGTCAGGATTAGCGTCAAGGTTGAGCGAGGCCATTGTTTTCTGCTCCTCCAGTGCTGGATTCTCATTGATAGATGAATGAAATGTCTGCTCTGGTCACCCACTGTTTCAAATTGAGCTCAGCCTTAGTCAAGGGTTCTTAGGGCCTCAGAGGTCATGCAGGGTTTCCCTCCACCCTCCCTCCTGGGAAGGGTGATGCAGGCCCCACTCTGTCTGGGCAGCCCCAGGTCCAGCATGGCCCTGACATGCAGGATACTAAGTAGACGTGATGTAAGACTTGGTGCATCAGTCTGCCAGCCCCCAGGTGCTGCCTTTTTTTTTTCTTAATTAATTAATTAATTAATTTTGGGCTGTGTTGGGTCTGCATTGCTGCCCGGAGGCTTTCTCTAGTTGCGGCGAGTGGGGGCTTCTCATTGCGGTGGCTTCTCTTGTTGCAGAGCACAGGCTCTAAGCGCGTGGGCTTCAGCAGTCGGGGCTCGCGGGTTCTAGAGCGCAGGCTCAGTAGTTGTGGTGCACGGGCTTAGTTGCTCCACAGCATGTGGGATCTTCCCGGACCAGGGCTCAAACCCGTGTCCCCTGCATTGGCAGGTGGATTCTTAACCACTGCGCCACCAGGGAAGTCTGGTGTTGCGTTCGTGAGGGCTGGTGGGGCCCTCTTGGGACTGGGCGGATCCTTTGTTCCATCTGCACGGGTGTCCAAGCAGGTCTCAGAACAGCCCTTGGCCTCTGAGCATCCAGGCAGGCACCCACGTTCCTCCAGCTCAGGTTAGCCTTGGCCCCTCCAGCCCCCGTGGCCAATTACTGAGCTGATTGTGTCTTTACTCTTTAAAATTAAATCACTCTCTCCAGGTGGGCGAGAAGTTTACTTGTGAACTTGGTTAGGGTTAGGGGTTAGGGGTTAAGGGTTAGGGTCAGGGTTAGGGCTACGGCTAGGGGTTAGGGTTAGGCTTAGGGTTGGGTTAGGGTTAGGGGTTAGGGTTAGGGTTTAGGTTTAGGGTTAGGGTTAGTGTTGGGTTAGGGTTAGGGTTAAGGTAGGGTTAGGGTTGGGTTAGGGTTAGGGTTTAGGGTTAGGGTGTCCAGCCTTACGTCCCATTCAGCTGTGAGTGTAGATGTGGTCAGTCCAGTTGCCTCACAGCCCCTGATTGAATTTTGTAAGCATTCCTCTCTCTCTCACTGTCTTTCTCTTTTTATAATTAATGTTTATAATGGGGTGTAGCTGATTTGCAATGTTGTGTTTCTTGGTGCTGTACATCCACTTGAGTCACTTACAGAGAGACATCAGTAAATTCTTTTCTAGTTTCTAGTAGTCAGATATATGTTTTTTCTGTGAATAGAGTGTGCTGAGTCCAGTTCCTTGAACAATGAGTATGTCTTGGCGATTACATTATTGGCGTATGGAACGGTATCTGTGCCAATTTCAACCTCCTGGTTTATGCATCAACGCACCACACTTTTCCCCTTAAGCAGCCGTAAGTGTGTTTTGTAAATGTGTGATGGTGTTCTGTTTGTAATTCAGTTCACGGTTGGCGATTTTTAGATTCCCTTTATAAGTGATATCTTATGATAAGTTTCTCTTGCTGTCTAACTTATTTCACTCTCAATGACCATACATAAGTCCCCCGGAGTCGCTGCAACTGGCCTCATTTCATTGATTTCAGGGCTGAGTAATATTCCGTTGTGCTTAAGTATCAAATGTTCTTTCACCATTTTTTCCTTCCAAGGACTATGAAGTTGTACCCAAGTCGAGGCTGTTGTAAACATAGCAGCAGTAAACGGGGTGCCTGCGTCCTGTGGATTTTTGGATTTTCCAACATATAGGCCCATGAGTGGAAGCGCCCTATGCTTTGTAGCTCTGTTTTTTAGATGTTTTAGGAAACACAGCACACTTCTCCAGAGTGGCTGTTGGCAATTTACCTTCCCCCCTTCAGCGTAACGAGGCTCCCTTTTCTCCTCTCCTTGTCCTGCATATCTGGTTTTTACCCTTTGTGAGGATGGTCCTTTTTTCTGATTCGAAGTGATACCTCTTTGTAGTGTTGATTTGCATTGCCCGCTTCTTTGGTTGGCCAAAAAGGGCGTATGCGTTTTTCCTGAATATATTCTGGAAGTTAAATTTGAGAGACAGCTTTTCTTTTTAATTGATTAATTAATTTATTTATTTTTGGCTGTGTTGGGTCTTCGTTTCTGTGCGAAGACTTTCTCTAGTTGTGGCAAGCGGGGGCCACTCTTCATCGCGGTGCGCGGGCCTCTCACTATCGCGGCCTCTCTTGTTGCGGAGCACAGGCTCCAGACGCGCAGGCTCAGTAGTTGTGGCTCACGGGCCTAGTTGCTCCACGGCATGTGGGATCTTCCCAGACCAGGGCTCGAACCCATGTCCCCTGCATTAGCAGGCAGATTCTCAACCACTGCGCCACCAGGGAAGCCCCTTGAATAGTTTTGTATTTAAAGTTTGTCTGTGGGGACTTCCCTGGTGACGCAGTGGTTAAGAGTCCGCCTGCCAATGCAGGGGACACGGGTTCGAGCCCTGGTCTGGGAAGATCCCCCATGCCGCAGAGCAACCAAGCCTGCACGGCACAACTACTGAAGCCTGCGCGCCTAGAGCCCGTGCTCGCCCACAAGAGAAGCCACCGCAATGAGAAGCCCGTGCACCGCAACGAAGAGTAGCCCCGCTCGACGCAACTAGAGGAAGCCCACATGCAGCAACAAAGACCCAACGCAGCCAAACATAAATTATAAACTAAAATAAAATTTGCCTCTGAATAACTTTGAGTGAATTTGGTATAAGTTGTAAAGTTTGCATCTACATTCACTTCATTCCAAATGGTTTCCAATTAATTGTTCCTTAACTACTTTTAGAAAACTTTTGGGATAGAGACTCCATTTCAGTCTGAATTTCCAGTTGAATGGATTCAGCAGTCCTGTCAGTAGGGCACGCTGCCCCCAGTGACCTGTGAGGGAGGCGCGGCCTGCACTTCCTGCACTGACCACAGGGTGGCGCCGAGTTCGCCTCTCTGACCCACAGCGCATGCTCGTTCCATGGAACTCGATTGTGAGGGCAGCTGAGAGGAGTTGAGCCGCCTCAGGCGCGGGGGCGGGGGCGGGGGCCTTCGGGTAGGACGCCCGGCTCAGCGTCTCTGCTGAGAGGAGCTTGGTCTCCGTCTCCTTAGGACTCGCTGGGGTTTCGGCTTCAGGACAAAGTGGGGCTGCGTCCACGCTGACTAGGGAACTAGGTTTCCTGAGGACCCAGGTGATGCCTGAGGAAAAGGTGAAGAGACGGTGAGGAAAAGTGGGGAGAAGCTTCCTGTGGGCGACTGACCGTTGAGGGGGTCCCTCTTCGTGTGAGCGAGGGCGGGCTTGGCGTGGAAAGCTGGGTGTTTGGTCAGGTTTGTGTGCAGGGTAGCCAGCGTGAGTTATGGGGCGTCCAGTTTTCCCAGCACCATTTATCGTGGGGCGTGTCGTGCTCCTTGGTCCCTGTGTCATAAATTCACCGACCCCGTCCGTGTGGGTTGAATTCTGGTCTCTCTGTCCTGTTCCTCTGGTCCCTGTGCCCGTTTTGAGCCAGTTCCACACTGTTTTGGTGACTGTAGCTTCTCAGCAGAGTGTGACGGCAGGGAGGGAGATGCCCGTTCTCTTTTTTCAGGGTTTCTTTGGCTATTTGGGGTCCTTTGTGGTTCCCCACAGATATTAGGAGGATTTGCTCTATTTGGGGGGAAAATACCATGGAATTTTGGGAGGGATTGCATTCACTGTGTCCACTGCTTTGGGTAGCATGGATATTTTAACAATATTAATTGTTCCATTCCATGAGAACAGGATATCTTTCCATTTATTGGTGTGTTTTGCAATGTCTTCATCAATGTCTTCAAGTTTTCAGTGTGCAGGTCTTTCACCTCCTTGGTTGACTTTATTCCCAGGTATTTTGTTCTTTTTGATGCAGTTGTAAATAGGGTTGCTTTCTTTCTCTTTCTGATGGTTCATTATTAGTGATTAGAAAGGCAACTGATTTCTGTGTATTGATTTTGCAACTTTACTGAATTGATTTATTAGTTCTAATAGTTTTTCTGTGGAATGAAGTGGAACATTGGAATTCAAAAATCCCACTGTTTCTACCATATCCAGGTCGTCCACAACACGGAGGACAGCGGCTCCTAATATACCCTTCCCACAGTGCCTCTGAATGACATGTGGACTTTGGGTGAACTGGATCTGGGTAAGGCTTGGCTTCTATATGGAAGTTTGATGTTTTCTCTGCTTTTCTGGCATGCTGTTGACATACATGATGTTTTGAAAAGTAATTGACTTTCCAGTAATTTCCAACATACAACTTTACATACATAAAAACAAGTCTTGTACCTTGATTAAATATACTCCTAAATATTGATGTTGACATTATTAAAAATGGAATTGTTCTCATAAATTCTTTTTCAGATTATTTTTTGCCAGCGGATGCATATAAGATAGATTTTCATGACTTGATATTTTGTTCTGTAACTTTGCTTATTAATTAGTTGATTAGCTCAAATAATTTCTTTGCTGATTATAGGTAGTTTTATATATAAGATGATGTGACCTATGTTCTGTGAAGAGACCCGGTTTTAATTTTTCCATTCACCCATGGATGCCTTTTCTTTCTTTCCTCAAGATTCTGGGTAGAACTTCCAGTACACTATTGAGTAACGGTGATGAAGGCCAGCTTCCTGGCCCTGTTCCTGATTTCAGGAGTAAATCTTTCAGTCTTTAACGTTGAGCATGATGTTTGCTGTGGCTTTTTGTACTACTCTTTTCCATATTGAACAACTTTCCTTTTATTCCTGCTTTCTTGAGTGTTTTTCATGAAATAACACTGGATTTTCATTGTAGATTTTTTGCATTAATTGATACGATTATGTGTTTTTACTTCACACCATTATTGTGGTTGAATACATTGCTTACTTTTCATATGTTGAGCAACCTGAAATTCCTGGTGTAGAGATACTTGGCTTATGGCATTATCCATTTAAAGTTCTGTTGGTTTCATGTTGCTATTATTGTGTGATAGATTTTTACATTCCTATTTATAAGTTGTACTGGGGTAGTTTTCTTGTTTTTTTCCTTTATTTTTAAAATCTTTTTTAAAATAGTGGTTTTATTTCATTTTAATTATTTATTTACTTTGGCCACATCCCATGGCTTGTGGGATCTTAGTTCCCCAGTCAGGGATCGAACCCGAGCCCTTGGCAGTGAAAGCACAGAGTCCTAACCACTGGGCCACCAGAGTATTCCCCAGTTTTCTTTTTCAAGATGTATTTGTATAATCTGATTAGACTTGGCTTGGTGTAAGTGGTTTGGAGGGTTATCATTAGGGCTGGGGCTGGTGTGAGGGTTGGGGCTGTGTATGGTTTATGGTTGCTGTTATGGTTTAAGTTTTATGGTTAATGAGTTATTTATGGGTATGGTTAATGACTATATTTTATGGTTTGGTTATGGTTATGGTTTTGCTTACTGGTTTAGGTTTATGGTTTTGGTCTCAGGGTGTTTGGGTTCTGTGTTAGAGTGGGTGTTAGGGTATGGGTTAGACTTGGGGTACAGGTAGGATACGGGTAGAGCATGGGTTAGGGTAAGGTACAGGTTTAGGGTACGGGTTAGGCTAAGGTTAGGTCAGGGCTTAGGGTCAGGATCAGAGTTTAGGGTTAGGGTCCATGTCAGGATTAGCGTCAAGGTTGAGCGAGGCCATTGTTTTCTGCTCCTCCAGTGCTGGATTCTCATTGATAGATGAATGAAATGTCTGCTCTGGTCACCCACTGTTTCAAATTGAGCTCAGCCTTAGTCAAGGGTTCTTAGGGCCTCAGAGGTCATGCAGGGTTTCCCTCCACCCTCCCTCCTGGGAAGGGTGATGCAGGCCCCACTCTGTCTGGGCAGCCCCAGGTCCAGCATGGCCCTGACATGCAGGATACTAAGTAGACGTGATGTAAGACTTGGTGCATCAGTCTGCCAGCCCCCAGGTGCTGCCTTTTTTTTTCTTAATTAATTAATTAATTAATTTTGGGCTGTGTTGGGTCTGCATTGCTGCCCGGAGGCTTTCTCTAGTTGCGGCGAGTGGGGGCTTCTCGTTGCGGTGGCTTCTCTTGTTGCAGAGCACAGGCTCTAAGCGCGTGGGCTTCAGCAGTCGGGGCTCGCGGGTTCTAGAGCGCAGGCTCAGTAGTTGTGGTGCACGGGCTTAGTTGCTCCACAGCATGTGGGATCTTCCCGGACCAGGGCTCAAACCCGTGTCCCCTGCATTGGCAGGTGGATTCTTAACCACTGCGCCACCAGGGAAGTCTGGTGTTGCGTTCGTGAGGGCTGGTGGGGCCCTCTTGGGACTGGGCGGATCCTTTGTTCCATCTGCACGGATGTCCAAGCAGATCTCAGAACAGCCCTTGGCCTCTGAGCATCCAGGCAGGCACCCACGTTCCTCCAGCTCAGGTTAGCCTTGGCCCCTCCAGCCCCCGTGGCCAATTACTGAGCTGATTGTGTCTTTACTCTTTAAAATTAAATCACTCTCTCCAGGTGGGCGAGAAGTTTACTTGTGAACTTGGTTAGGGTTAGGGGTTAGGGGTTAAGGGTTAGGGTCAGGGTTAGGGCTAGGGCTAGGGGTTAGGGTTAGGCTTAGGGTTGGGTTAGGGTTAGGGGTTAGGGTTAGGGTTAGTGTTGGGTTAGGGTTAGGGTTAAGGTAGGGTTAGGGTTGGGTTAGGGTTAGGGTTTAGGGTTAGGGTGTCCAGCCTTACGTCCCATTCAGCTGTGAGTGTAGATGTGGTCAGTCCAGTTGCCTCACAGCCCCTGATTGAATTTTGTAAGAATTCCTCTCTCTCTCACTGTCTTTCTCTTTTTATAATTAATGTTTATAATGGGGTGTAGCTGATTTGCAATGTTGTGTTTCTTGGTGCTGTATATCCAGTTGAGTCACTTACAGAGAGACATCAGTAAATTCTTTTCTAGTTTCTAGTAGTCAGATATATGTTTTTTCTGTGAATAGAGTGTGCTGAGTCCAGTTCCTTGAACAATGAGTATGTCTTGGCGATTACATTATTGGCGTATGGAACGGTATCTGTGCCAATTTCAACCTCCTGGTTTATGCATCAACGCACCACACTTTTCCCCTTAAGCAGCCATAAGTGTGTTTTGTAAATGTGTGATGGTGTTCTGTTTGTAATTCAGTTCACGGTTGGCGATTTTTAGATTCCCTTTATAAGTGATATCTTATGATAAGTTTCTCTTGCTGTCTAACTTATTTCACTCTCAATGACCATACATAAGTCCCCCTGAGTTGCTGCAACTGGCCTCATTTCATTGATTTCAGGGCTGAGTAATATTCCGTTGTGCTTAAGTATCAAATTTTCTTTCACCATTTTTTCCTTCCAAGGACTATGAAGTTGTACCCAAGTCGAGGCTGTTGTAAACATAGCAGCAGTAAACGGGGTGCCTGCGTCCTGTGGATTTTTAGATTTTCCAACATATAGGCCCATGAGTGGAAGCGCCCTATGCTTTGTAGCTCTGTTTTTTAGATGTTTTAGGAAACACAGCACACTTCTCCAGAGTGGCCGTTGGCAATTTACCTTCCCCCCTTCAGCGTAACGAGGCTCCCTTTTCTCCTCTCCTTGTCCTGCATATCTGGTTTTTACCCTTTGTGAGGATGGTCCTTTTTTCTGATTCGAAGTGATACCTCTTTGTAGTGTTGATTTGCATTGCCCACTTCTTTGGTTGGCCAAAAAGGGCGTATGCGTTTTTCCTGAATATATTCTGGAAGTTAAATTAGAGAGACAGCTTTTCTTTTTAATTGATTAATTAATTTATTTATTTTTGGCTGTGTTGGGTCTTCGTTTCTGTGCGAAGGCTTTCTCTAGTTGTGGCAAGCGGGGGCCACTCTTCATCGCGGTGCGCGGGCCTCTCACTATCGCGGCCTCTCTTGTTGCGGAGCACAGGCTCCAGACGCGCAGGCTCAGTAGTTGTGGCTCACGGGCCTAGTTGCTCCGCGCCATGTGGGATCTTCCCAGACCAGGGCTCGAACCCGTGTCCCCTGCATTAGCAGGCAGATTCTCAACCACTGCGCCACCAGGGAAGCCCCTTGAATAGTTTTGTATTTAAAGTTTGTCTGTGGGGACTTCCCTGGTGACGCAGTGGTTAAGAGTCCGCCTGCCAATGCAGGGGACACGGGCTCGAGCCCTGGTCCGGGAAGATCCCACATGCCGCAGAGCAACCAAGCCTGCGCGGCACAACTACTGAAGCCTGCGCGCCTAGAGCCCGTGCTCGCCCACAAGAGAAGCCACCGCAATGAGAAGCCCGTGCACCGCAACGAAGAGTAGCCCTGCTCGACGCAACTAGAGGAAGCCCACATGCAGCAACGAAGACCCAACGCAGCCAAACATAAATTATAAACTAAAATAAAATTTGCCTCTGAATAACTCTGAGTGAATTTGGTATAAGTTGTAAAGTTTGCATCTACATTCACTTCATTCCAAATGGTTTCCAATTAATTGTTCCTTAACTACTTTTAGAAAACTTTTGGGATAGAGACTCCATTTCAGTCTGAATTTCCAGTTGAATGGATTCAGCAGTCCTGTCAGTAGGGCATGCTGCCCCCAGTGACCTGTGAGGGAGGCGCGGCCTGCACTTCCTGCACTGACCACAGGGTGGCGCCGAGTTCGCGTCTCTGACCCACAGCGCATGCTCCTTCCATGGAACTCGATTGTGAAGGCAGCTGAGAGGAGTTGAGCTGCCTCAGGCGCGGGGGCGGGGGCGGGGGCCTTCGGGTAGGACGCCCGGCTCAGCGTCTCTGCTGAGAGGAGCTCGGTCTCCGTCTCCTTAGGACTCGCTGGGGTTTCGGCTTCAGGACAAAGTGGGGCTGCGTCCACGCTGACTAGGGAACTAGGTTTCCTGAGGACCCAGGTGATGCCTGAGGAAAAGGTGAAGAGACGGTGAGGAAAAGTGGGGAGAAGCTTCCTGTGGGCGACTGACCGTTGAGGGGGTCCCTCTTCGTGTGAGCGAGGGAGGGCTTGGCGTGGAAAGCTGGGTGTTTGGTCAGGTTTGTGTGCAGGGTAGCCAGCGTGAGTTATGGGGCGTCCAGTTTTCCCAGCACCATTTATCGTGGGGCGTGTCGTGCTCCTTGGTGTGTCCTTGGTCCCTGTGTCATAAATTCACCGACCCCGTCCGTGTGGGTTGAATTCTGGTCTCTCTGTCCTGTTCCTCTGGTCCCTGTGCCCGTTTTGAGCCAGTTCCACACTGTTTTGGTGACTGTAGCTTCTCAGCAGAGTGTGACGGCAGGGAGGGAGATGCCCGTTCTCTTTTTTCAGGGTTTCTTTGGCTATTTGGGGTCCTTTGTGGTTCCCCACAGATATTAGGAGGATTTGCTCTATTTGGGGGGAAAATACCATGGAATTTTGGGAGGGATTGCATTCACTGTGTCCACTGCTTTGGGTAGCATGGATATTTTAACAATATTAATTGTTCCATTCCATGAGAACAGGATATCTTTCCATTTATTGGTGTGTTTTGCAATGTCTTCATCAATGTCTTCAAGTTTTCAGTGTGCAGGTCTTTCACCTCCTTGGTTGACTTTATTCCCAGGTATTTTGTTCTTTTTGATGCAGTTGTAAATAGGGTTGCTTTCTTTCTCTTTCTGATGGTTCATTATTAGTGATTAGAAAGGCAACTGATTTCTGTGTATTGATTTTGCAACTTTACTGAATTGATTTATTAGTTCTAATAGTTTTTCTGTGGAATGAAGTGGAACATTGGAATTCAAAAATCCCACTGTTTCTACCATATCCAGGTCGTCCACAACACGGAGGACAGCGGCTCCTAATATACCCTTCCCACAGTGCCTCTGAATGACATGTGGACTTTGGGTGAACTGGATCTGGGTAAGGCTTGGCTTCTATATGGAAGTTTGATGTTTTCTCTGCTTTTCTGGCATGCTGTTGACATACATGATGTTTTGAAAAGTAATTGACTTTCCAGTAATTTCCAACATACAACTTTACATACATAAAAACAAGTCTTGTACCTTGATTAAATATACTCCTAAATATTGATGTTGACATTATTAAAAATGGAATTGTTCTCATAAATTCTTTTTCAGATTATTTTTTGCCAGCGGATGCATATAAGATAGATTTTCATGACTTGATATTTTGTTCTGTAACTTTGCTTATTAATTAGTTGATTAGCTCAAATAATTTCTTTGCTGATTATAGGTAGTTTTATATATAAGATGATGTGACCTATGTTCTGTGAAGAGACCCGGTTTTAATTTTTCCATTCACCCATGGATGCCTTTTCTTTCTTTCCTCAAGATTCTGGGTAGAACTTCCAGTACACTATTGAGTAACGGTGATGAAGGCCAGCTTCCTGGCCCTGTTCCTGATTTCAGGAGTAAATCTTTCAGTCTTTAACGTTGAGCATGATGTTTGCTGTGGCTTTTTGTACTACTCTTTTCCATATTGAACAACTTTCCTTTTATTCCTGCTTTCTTGAGTGTTTTTCATGAAATAACACTGGATTTTCATTGTAGATTTTTTGCATTAATTGATACGATTATGTGTTTTTACTTCACACCATTATTGTGGTTGAATACATTGCTTACTTTTCATATGTTGAGCAACCTGAAATTCCTGGTGTAGAGATACTTGGCTTATGGCATTATCCATTTAAAGTTCTGTTGGTTTCATGTTGCTATTATTGTGTGATAGATTTTTACATTCCTATTTATAAGTTGTACTGGGGTAGTTTTCTTGTTTTTTTCCTTTATTTTTAAAATCTTTTTTAAAATAGTGGTTTTATTTCATTTTAATTATTTATTTACTTTGGCCACATCCCATGGCTTGTGGGATCTTAGTTCCCCAGTCAGGGATCGAACCCGAGCCCTTGGCAGTGAAAGCACAGAGTCCTAACCACTGGGCCACCAGAGTATTCCCCAGTTTTCTTTTTCAAGATGTATTTGTATAATCTGATTAGACTTGGCTTGGTGTAAGTGGTTTGGAGGGTTAGCATTAGGGCTGGGGCTGGTGTGAGGGTTGGGGCTGTGTATGGTTTATGGTTGCTGTTATGGTTTAAGTTTTATGGTTAATGAGTTATTTATGGGTATGGTTAATGACTATATTTTATGGTTTGGTTATGGTTATGGTTTTGCTTACTGGTTTAGGTTTATGGTTTTGGTCTCAGGGTGTTTGGGTTCTGTGTTAGAGTGGGTGTTAGGGTATGGGTTAGACTTGGGGTACAGGTAGGATACGGGTAGAGCATGGGTTAGGGTAAGGTACAGGTTTAGGGTACGGGTTAGGCTAAGGTTAGGTCAGGGCTTAGGGTCAGGATCAGAGTTTAGGGTTAGGGTCCATGTCAAGATTAGCGTCAAGGTTGAGCGAGGCCATTGTTTTCTGCTCCTCCAGTGCTGGATTCTCATTGATAGATGAATGAAATGTCTGCTCTGGTCACCCACTGTTTCAAATTGAGCTCAGCCTTAGTCAAGGGTTCTTAGGGCCTCAGAGGTCATGCAGGGTTTCCCTCCACCCTCCCTCCTGGGAAGGGTGATGCAGGCCCCACTCTGTCTGGGCAGCCCCAGGTCCAGCATGGCCCTGACATGCAGGATACTAAGTAGACGTGATGGAAGACTTGGTGCCTCAGTCTGCCAGCCCCCAGGTGCTGCCTTTTTTTTTTTTTTCTTAATTAATTAATTAATTAATTTTGGGCTGTGTTGGGTCTGCATTGCTGCCCGGAGGCTTTCTCTAGTTGCGGCGAGTGGGGGCTTCTCATTGCGGTGGCTTCTCTTGTTGCAGAGCACAGGCTCTAAGCGCGTGGGCTTCAGCAGTCGGGGCTCGCGGGTTCTAGAGCGCAGGCTCAGTAGTTGTGGTGCACGGGCTTAGTTGCTCCACAGCATGTGGGATCTTCCCGGACCAGGGCTCAAACCCGTGTTCCCTGCATTGGCAGGTGGATTCTTAACCACTGCGCCACCAGGGAAGTCTGGTGTTGCGTTCGTGAGGGCTGGTGGGGCCCTCTTGGGACTGGGCGGATCCTTTGTTCCATCTGCACGGGTGTCCAAGCAGGTCTCAGAACAGCCCTTGGCCTCTGAGCATCCAGGCAAGCACCCACGTTCCTCCAGCTCAGGTTAGCCTTGGCCCCTCCAGCCCCCGTGGCCAATTACTGAGCTGATTGTGTCTTTACTCTTTAAAATTAAATCACTCTCTCCAGGTGGGCGAGAAGTTTACTTGTGAACTTGGTTAGGGTTAGGGGTTAGGGGTTAAGGGTTAGGGTCAGGGTTAGGGCTAGGGCTAGGGGTTAGGGTTAGGCTTAGGGTTGGGTTAGGGTTAGGGGTTAGGGTTAGGGTTTAGGTTTAGGGTTAGGGTTAGTGTTGGGTTAGGGTTAGGGTTAAGGTAGGGTTAGGGTTGGGTTAGGGTTAGGGTTTAGGGTTAGGGTGTCCAGCCTTACGTCCCATTCAGCTGTGAGTGTAGATGTGGTCAGTCCAGTTGCCTCACAGCCCCTGTTTGAATTTTGTAAGAATTCCTCTCTCTCTCACTGTCTTTCTCTTTTTATAATTAATTTTTATAATGGGGTGTAGCTGATTTGCAATGTTGTGTTTCTTGGTGCTGTACATCCACTTGAGTCACTTACAGAGAGACATCAATAAATTCTTTTCTAGTTTCTAGTAGTCAGATATATGTTTTTTCTGTGAATAGAGTGTGCTGAGTCCAGTTCCTTGAACAATGAGTATGTCTTGGCGATTACATTATTGGCGTATGGAACGGTATCTGTGCCAATTTCAACCTCCTGGTTTATGCATCAACGCACCACACTTTTCCCCTTAAGCAGCCATAAGTGTGTTTTGTAAATGTGTGATGGTGTTCTGTTTGTAATTCAGTTCACGGTTGGCGATTTTTAGATTCCCTTTATAAGTGATATCTTATGATAAGTTTCTCTTGCTGTCTAACTTATTTCACTCTCAATGACCATACATAAGTCCCCCGGAGTCGCTGCAACTGGCCTCATTTCATTGATTTCAGGGCTGAGTAATATTCCGTTGTGCTTAAGTATCAAATTTTCTTTCACCATTTTTTCCTTCCAAGGACTATGAAGTTGTACCCAAGTCGAGGCTGTTGTAAACATAGCAGCAGTAAACGGGGTGCCTGCGTCCGGTGGATTTTTGGATTTTCCAACATATAGGCCCATGAGTGGAAGCGCCCTATGCTTTGTAGCTCTGTTTTTTAGATGTTTTAGGAAACACAGCACACTTCTCCAGAGTGGCCGTTGGCAATTTACCTTCCCCCCTTCAGCGTAACGAGGCTCCCTTTTCTCCTCTCCTTGTCCTGCATATCTGGTTTTTACCCTTTGTGAGGATGGTCCTTTTTGCTGATTCGAAGTGATACCTCTTTGTAGTGTTGATTTGCATTGCCCGCTTCTTTGGTTGGCCAAAAAGGGCGTATGCGTTTTTCCTGAATGTATTCTGGAAGTTAAATTTGAGAGACAGCTTTTCTTTTTAATTGATTAATTAATTTATTTATTTTTGGCTGTGTTGGGTCTTCGTTTCTGTGCGAAGGCTTTCTCTAGTTGTGGCAAGCGGGGGCCACTCTTCATCGCGGTGCGCGGGCCTCTCACTATCGCGGCCTCTCTTGTTGCGGAGCACAGGCTCCAGACGCGCAGGCTCAGTAGTTGTGGCTCACGGGCCTAGTTGCTCCACGGCATGTGGGATCTTCCCAGACCAGGGCTCGAACCCGTGTCCCCTGCATTAGCAGGCAGATTCTCAACCACTGCGCCACCAGGGAAGCCCCTTGAATAGTTTTGTATTTAAAGTTTGTCTGTGGGGACTTCCCTGGTGATGCAGTGGTTAAGAGTCCGCCTGCCAATGCAGGGGACACGGGTTCGAGCCCTGGTCTGGGAAGATCCCCCATGCCGCAGAGCAACCAAGCCTGCACGGCACAACTACTGAAGCCTGCGCGCCTAGAGCCCGTGCTCGCCCACAAGAGAAGCCACCGCAATGAGAAGCCCGTGCACCGCAACGAAGAGTAGCCCCGCTCGACGCAACTAGAGGAAGCCCACATGCAGCAACAAAGACCCAACGCAGCCAAACATAAATTATAAACTAAAATAAAATTTGCCTCTGAATAACTTTGAGTGAATTTGGTATAAGTTGTAAAGTTTGCATCTACATTCACTTCATTCCAAATGGTTTCCAATTAATTGTTCCTTAACTACTTTTAGAAAACTTTTGGGATAGAGACTCCATTTCAGTCTGAATTTCCAGTTGAATGGATTCAGCAGTCCTGTCAGTAGGGCACGCTGCCCCCAGTGACCTGTGAGGGAGGCGCGGCCTGCACTTCCTGCACTGACCACAGGGTGGCGCCGAGTTCGCCTCTCTGACCCACAGCGCATGCTCGTTCCATGGAACTCGATTGTGAGGGCAGCTGAGAGGAGTTGAGCCGCCTCAGGCGCGGGGGCGGGGGCGGGGGCCTTCGGGTAGGACGCCCGGCTCAGCGTCTCTGCTGAGAGGAGCTTGGTCTCCGTCTCCTTAGGACTCGCTGGGGTTTCGGCTTCAGGACAAAGTGGGGCTGCGTCCACGCTGACTAGGGAACTAGGTTTCCTGAGGACCCAGGTGATGCCTGAGGAAAAGGTGAAGAGACGGTGAGGAAAAGTGGGGAGAAGCTTCCTGTGGGCGACTGACCGTTGAGGGGGTCCCTCTTCGTGTGAGCGAGGGCGGGCTTGGCGTGGAAAGCTGGGTGTTTGGTCAGGTTTGTGTGCAGGGTAGCCAGCGTGAGTTATGGGGCGTCCAGTTTTCCCAGCACCATTTATCGTGGGGCGTGTCGTGCTCCTTGGTGTGTCCTTGGTCCCTGTGTCATAAATTCACCGACCCCGTCCGTGTGGGTTGAATTCTGGTCTCTCTGTCCTGTTCCTCTGGTCCCTGTGCCCGTTTTGAGCCAGTTCCACACTGTTTTGGTGACTGTAGCTTCTCAGCAGAGTGTGACGGCAGGGAGGGAGATGCCCGTTCTCTTTTTTCAGGGTTTCTTTGGCTATTTGGGGTCCTTTGTGGTTCCCCACAGATATTAGGAGGATTTGCTCTATTTGGGGGGAAAATACCATGGAATTTTGGGAGGGATTGCATTCACTGTGTCCACTGCTTTGGGTAGCATGGATATTTTAACAATATTAATTGTTCCATTCCATGAGAACAGGATATCTTTCCATTTATTGGTGTGTTTTGCAATGTCTTCATCAATGTCTTCAAGTTTTCAGTGTGCAGGTCTTTCACCTCCTTGGTTGACTTTATTCCCAGGTATTTTGTTCTTTTTGATGCAGTTGTAAATAGGGTTGCTTTCTTTCTCTTTCTGATGGTTCATTATTAGTGATTAGAAAGGCAACTGATTTCTGTGTATTGATTTTGCAACTTTACTGAATTGATTTATTAGTTCTAATAGTTTTTCTGTGGAATGAAGTGGAACATTGGAATTCAAAAATCCCACTGTTTCTACCATATCCAGGTCGTCCACAACACGGAGGACAGCGGCTCCTAATATACCCTTCCCACAGTGCCTCTGAATGACATGTGGACTTTGGGTGAACTGGATCTGGGTAAGGCTTGGCTTCTATATGGAAGTTTGATGTTTTCTCTGCTTTTCTGGCATGCTGTTGACATACATGATGTTTTGAAAAGTAATTGACTTTCCAGTAATTTCCAACATACAACTTTACATACATAAAAACAAGTCTTGTACCTTGATTAAATATACTCCTAAATATTGATGTTGACATTATTAAAAATGGAATTGTTCTCATAAATTCTTTTTCAGATTATTTTTTGCCAGCGGATGCATATAAGATAGATTTTCATGACTTGATATTTTGTTCTGTAACTTTGCTTATTAATTAGTTGATTAGCTCAAATAATTTCTTTGCTGATTATAGGTAGTTTTATATATAAGATGATGTGACCTATGTTCTGTGAAGAGACCCGGTTTTAATTTTTCCATTCACCCATGGATGCCTTTTCTTTCTTTCCTCAAGATTCTGGGTAGAACTTCCAGTACACTATTGAGTAACGGTGATGAAGGCCAGCTTCCTGGCCCTGTTCCTGATTTCAGGAGTAAATCTTTCAGTCTTTAACGTTGAGCATGATGTTTGCTGTGGCTTTTTGTACTACTCTTTTCCATATTGAACAACTTTCCTTTTATTCCTGCTTTCTTGAGTGTTTTTCATGAAATAACACTGGATTTTCATTGTAGATTTTTTGCATTAATTGATACGATTATGTGTTTTTACTTCACACCATTATTGTGGTTGAATACATTGCTTACTTTTCATATGTTGAGCAACCTGAAATTCCTGGTGTAGAGATACTTGGCTTATGGCATTATCCATTTAAAGTTCTGTTGGTTTCATGTTGCTATTATTGTGTGATAGATTTTTACATTCCTATTTATAAGTTGTACTGGGGTAGTTTTCTTGTTTTTTTCCTTTATTTTTAAAATCTTTTTTAAAATAGTGGTTTTATTTCATTTTAATTATTTATTTACTTTGGCCACATCCCATGGCTTGTGGGATCTTAGTTCCCCAGTCAGGGATCGAACCCGAGCCCTTGGCAGTGAAAGCACAGAGTCCTAACCACTGGGCCACCAGAGTATTCCCCAGTTTTCTTTTTCAAGATGTATTTGTATAATCTGATTAGACTTGGCTTGGTGTAAGTGGTTTGGAGGGTTAGCATTAGGGCTGGGGCTGGTGTGAGGGTTGGGGCTGTGTATGGTTTATGGTTGCTGTTATGGTTTAAGTTATATGGTTAATGAGTTATTTATGGGTATGGTTAATGACTATATTTTATGGTTTGGTTATGGTTATGGTTTTGCTTACTGGTTTAGGTTTATGGTTTTGGTCTCAGGGTGTTTGGGTTCTGTGTTAGAGTGGGTGTTAGGGTATGGGTTAGACTTGGGGTACAGGTAGGATACGGGTAGAGCATGGGTTAGGGTAAGGTACAGGTTTAGGGTACGGGTTAGGCTAAGGTTAGGTCAGGGCTTAGGGTCAGGATCAGAGTTTAGGGTTAGGGTCCATGTCAGGATTAGCGTCAAGGTTGAGCGAGGCCATTGTTTTCTGCTCCTCCAGTGCTGGATTCTCATTGATAGATGAATGAAATGTCTGCTCTGGTCACCCACTGTTTCAAATTGAGCTCAGCCTTAGTCAAGGGTTCTTAGGGCCTCAGAGGTCATGCAGGGTTTCCCTCCACCCTCCCTCCTGGGAAGGGTGATGCAGGCCCCACTCTGTCTGGGCAGCCCCAGGTCCAGCATGGCCCTGACATGCAGGATAGTAAGTAGACGTGATGTAAGACTTGGTGCATCAGTCTGCCAGCCCCCAGGTGCTGCCTTTTTTTTTCTTAATTAATTAATTAATTAATTTTGGGCTGTGTTGGGTCTGCATTGCTGCCCGGAGGCTTTCTCTAGTTGCGGCGAGTGGGGGCTTCTCGTTGCGGTGGCTTCTCTTGTTGCAGAGCACAGGCTCTAAGCGCGTGGGCTTCAGCAGTCGGGGCTCGCGGGTTCTAGAGCGCAGGCTCAGTAGTTGTGGTGCACGGGCTTAGTTGCTCCACAGCATGTGGGATCTTCCCGGACCAGGGCTCAAACCCGTGTCCCCTGCATTGGCAGGTGGATTCTTAACCACTGCGCCACCAGGGAAGTCTGGTGTTGCGTTCGTGAGGGCTGGTGGGGCCCTCTTGGGACTGGGCGGATCCTTTGTTCCATCTGCACGGATGTCCAAGCAGATCTCAGAACAGCCCTTGGCCTCTGAGCATCCAGGCAGGCACCCACGTTCCTCCAGCTCAGGTTAGCCTTGGCCCCTCCAGCCCCCGTGGCCAATTACTGAGCTGATTGTGTCTTTACTCTTTAAAATTAAATCACTCTCTCCAGGTGGGCGAGAAGTTTACTTGTGAACTTGGTTAGGGTTAGGGGTTAGGGGTTAAGGGTTAGGGTCAGGGTTAGGGCTAGGGCTAGGGGTTAGGGTTAGGCTTAGGGTTGGGTTAGGGTTAGGGGTTAGGGTTAGGGTTAGTGTTGGGTTAGGGTTAGGGTTAAGGTAGGGTTAGGGTTGGGTTAGGGTTAGGGTTTAGGGTTAGGGTGTCCAGCCTTACGTCCCATTCAGCTGTGAGTGTAGATGTGGTCAGTCCAGTTGCCTCACAGCCCCTGATTGAATTTTGTAAGAATTCCTCTCTCTCTCACTGTCTTTCTCTTTTTATAATTAATGTTTATAATGGGGTGTAGCTGATTTGCAATGTTGTGTTTCTTGGTGCTGTATATCCAGTTGAGTCACTTACAGAGAGACATCAGTAAATTCTTTTCTAGTTTCTAGTAGTCAGATATATGTTTTTTCTGTGAATAGAGTGTGCTGAGTCCAGTTCCTTGAACAATGAGTATGTCTTGGCGATTACATTATTGGCGTATGGAACGGTATCTGTGCCAATTTCAACCTCCTGGTTTATGCATCAACGCACCACACTTTTCCCCTTAAGCAGCCATAAGTGTGTTTTGTAAATGTGTGATGGTGTTCTGTTTGTAATTCAGTTCACGGTTGGCGATTTTTAGATTCCCTTTATAAGTGATATCTTATGATAAGTTTCTCTTGCTGTCTAACTTATTTCACTCTCAATGACCATACATAAGTCCCCCTGAGTTGCTGCAACTGGCCTCATTTCATTGATTTCAGGGCTGAGTAATATTCCGTTGTGCTTAAGTATCAAATTTTCTTTCACCATTTTTTCCTTCCAAGGACTATGAAGTTGTACCCAAGTCGAGGCTGTTGTAAACATAGCAGCAGTAAACGGGGTGCCTGCGTCCTGTGGATTTTTAGATTTTCCAACATATAGGCCCATGAGTGGAAGCGCCCTATGCTTTGTAGCTCTGTTTTTTAGATGTTTTAGGAAACACAGCACACTTCTCCAGAGTGGCCGTTGGCAATTTACCTTCCCCCCTTCAGCGTAACGAGGCTCCCTTTTCTCCTCTCCTTGTCCTGCATATCTGGTTTTTACCCTTTGTGAGGATGGTCCTTTTTTCTGATTCGAAGTGATACCTCTTTGTAGTGTTGATTTGCATTGCCCACTTCTTTGGTTGGCCAAAAAGGGCGTATGCGTTTTTCCTGAATATATTCTGGAAGTTAAATTAGAGAGACAGCTTTTCTTTTTAATTGATTAATTAATTTATTTATTTTTGGCTGTGTTGGGTCTTCGTTTCTGTGCGAAGGCTTTCTCTAGTTGTGGCAAGCGGGGGCCACTCTTCATCGCGGTGCGCGGGCCTCTCACTATCGCGGCCTCTCTTGTTGCGGAGCACAGGCTCCAGACGCGCAGGCTCAGTAGTTGTGGCTCACGGGCCTAGTTGCTCCGCGCCATGTGGGATCTTCCCAGACCAGGGCTCGAACCCGTGTCCCCTGCATTAGCAGGCAGATTCTCAACCACTGCGCCACCAGGGAAGCCCCTTGAATAGTTTTGTATTTAAAGTTTGTCTGTGGGGACTTCCCTGGTGACGCAGTGGTTAAGAGTCCGCCTGCCAATGCAGGGGACACGGGCTCGAGCCCTGGTCCGGGAAGCTCCCACATGCCGCAGAGCAACCAAGCCTGCGCGGCACAACTACTGAAGCCTGCGCGCCTAGAGCCCGTGCTCGCCCACAAGAGAAGCCACCGCAATGAGAAGCCCGTGCACCGCAACGAAGAGTAGCCCTGCTCGACGCAACTAGAGGAAGCCCACATGCAGCAACGAAGACCCAACGCAGCCAAACATAAATTATAAACTAAAATAAAATTTGCCTCTGAATAACTCTGAGTGAATTTGGTATAAGTTGTAAAGTTTGCATCTACATTCACTTCATTCCAAATGGTTTCCAATTAATTGTTCCTTAACTACTTTTAGAAAACTTTTGGGATAGAGACTCCATTTCAGTCTGAATTTCCAGTTGAATGGATTCAGCAGTCCTGTCAGTAGGGCATGCTGCCCCCAGTGACCTGTGAGGGAGGCGCGGCCTGCACTTCCTGCACTGACCACAGGGTGGCGCCGAGTTCGCGTCTCTGACCCACAGCGCATGCTCCTTCCATGGAACTCGATTGTGAAGGCAGCTGAGAGGAGTTGAGCCGCCTCAGGCGCGGGGGCGGGGGCGGGGGCCTTCGGGTAGGACGCCCGGCTCAGCGTCTCTGCTGAGAGGAGCTCGGTCTCCGTCTCCTTAGGACTCGCTGGGGTTTCGGCTTCAGGACAAAGTGGGGCTGCGTCCACGCTGACTAGGGAACTAGGTTTCCTGAGGACCCAGGTGATGCCTGAGGAAAAGGTGAAGAGACGGTGAGGAAAAGTGGGGAGAAGCTTCCTGTGGGCGACTGACCGTTGAGGGGGTCCCTCTTCGTGTGAGCGAGGGAGGGCTTGGCGTGGAAAGCTGGGTGTTTGGTCAGGTTTGTGTGCAGGGTAGCCAGCGTGAGTTATGGGGCGTCCAGTTTTCCCAGCACCATTTATCGTGGGGCGTGTCGTGCTCCTTGGTGTGTCCTTGGTCCCTGTGTCATAAATTCACCGACCCCGTCCGTGTGGGTTGAATTCTGGTCTCTCTGTCCTGTTCCTCTGGTCCCTGTGCCCGTTTTGAGCCAGTTCCACACTGTTTTGGTGACTGTAGCTTCTCAGCAGAGTGTGACGGCAGGGAGGGAGATGCCCGTTCTCTTTTTTCAGGGTTTCTTTGGCTATTTGGGGTCCTTTGTGGTTCCCCACAGATATTAGGAGGATTTGCTCTATTTGGGGGGAAAATACCATGGAATTTTGGGAGGGATTGCATTCACTGTGTCCACTGCTTTGGGTAGCATGGATATTTTAACAATATTAATTGTTCCATTCCATGAGAACAGGATATCTTTCCATTTATTGGTGTGTTTTGCAATGTCTTCATCAATGTCTTCAAGTTTTCAGTGTGCAGGTCTTTCACCTCCTTGGTTGACTTTATTCCCAGGTATTTTGTTCTTTTTGATGCAGTTGTAAATAGGGTTGCTTTCTTTCTCTTTCTGATGGTTCATTATTAGTGATTAGAAAGGCAACTGATTTCTGTGTATTGATTTTGCAACTTTACTGAATTGATTTATTAGTTCTAATAGTTTTTCTGTGGAATGAAGTGGAACATTGGAATTCAAAAATCCCACTGTTTCTACCATATCCAGGTCGTCCACAACACGGAGGACAGCGGCTCCTAATATACCCTTCCCACAGTGCCTCTGAATGACATGTGGACTTTGGGTGAACTGGATCTGGGTAAGGCTTGGCTTCTATATGGAAGTTTGATGTTTTCTCTGCTTTTCTGGCATGCTGTTGACATACATGATGTTTTGAAAAGTAATTGACTTTCCAGTAATTTCCAACATACAACTTTACATACATAAAAACAAGTCTTGTACCTTGATTAAATATACTCCTAAATATTGATGTTGACATTATTAAAAATGGAATTGTTCTCATAAATTCTTTTTCAGATTATTTTTTGCCAGCGGATGCATATAAGATAGATTTTCATGACTTGATATTTTGTTCTGTAACTTTGCTTATTAATTAGTTGATTAGCTCAAATAATTTCTTTGCTGATTATAGGTAGTTTTATATATAAGATGATGTGACCTATGTTCTGTGAAGAGACCCGGTTTTAATTTTTCCATTCACCCATGGATGCCTTTTCTTTCTTTCCTCAAGATTCTGGGTAGAACTTCCAGTACACTATTGAGTAACGGTGATGAAGGCCAGCTTCCTGGCCCTGTTCCTGATTTCAGGAGTAAATCTTTCAGTCTTTAACGTTGAGCATGATGTTTGCTGTGGCTTTTTGTACTACTCTTTTCCATATTGAACAACTTTCCTTTTATTCCTGCTTTCTTGAGTGTTTTTCATGAAATAACACTGGATTTTCATTGTAGATTTTTTGCATTAATTGATACGATTATGTGTTTTTACTTCACACCATTATTGTGGTTGAATACATTGCTTACTTTTCATATGTTGAGCAACCTGAAATTCCTGGTGTAGAGATACTTGGCTTATGGCATTATCCATTTAAAGTTCTGTTGGTTTCATGTTGCTATTATTGTGTGATAGATTTTTACATTCCTATTTATAAGTTGTACTGGGGTAGTTTTCTTGTTTTTTTCCTTTATTTTTAAAATCTTTTTTAAAATAGTGGTTTTATTTCATTTTAATTATTTATTTACTTTGGCCACATCCCATGGCTTGTGGGATCTTAGTTCCCCAGTCAGGGATCGAACCCGAGCCCTTGGCAGTGAAAGCACAGAGTCCTAACCACTGGGCCACCAGAGTATTCCCCAGTTTTCTTTTTCAAGATGTATTTGTATAATCTGATTAGACTTGGCTTGGTGTAAGTGGTTTGGAGGGTTAGCATTAGGGCTGGGGCTGGTGTGAGGGTTGGGGCTGTGTATGGTTTATGGTTGCTGTTATGGTTTAAGTTATATGGTTAATGAGTTATTTATGGGTATGGTTAATGACTATATTTTATGGTTTGGTTATGGTTATGGTTTTGCTTACTGGTTTAGGTTTATGGTTTTGGTCTCAGGGTGTTTGGGTTCTGTGTTAGAGTGGGTGTTAGGGTATGGGTTAGACTTGGGGTACAGGTAGGATACGGGTAGAGCATGGGTTAGGGTAAGGTACAGGTTTAGGGTACGGGTTAGGCTAAGGTTAGGTCAGGGCTTAGGGTCAGGATCAGAGTTTAGGGTTAGGGTCCATGTCAGGATTAGCGTCAAGGTTGAGCGAGGCCATTGTTTTCTGCTCCTCCAGTGCTGGATTCTCATTGATAGATGAATGAAATGTCTGCTCTGGTCACCCACTGTTTCAAATTGAGCTCAGCCTTAGTCAAGGGTTCTTAGGGCCTCAGAGGTCATGCAGGGTTTCCCTCCACCCTCCCTCCTGGGAAGGGTGATGCAGGCCCCACTCTGTCTGGGCAGCCCCAGGTCCAGCATGGCCCTGACATGCAGGATAGTAAGTAGACGTGATGTAAGACTTGGTGCCTCAGTCTGCCAGCCCCCAGGTGCTGCCTTTTTTTTTTTTCTTAATTAATTAATTAATTAATTTTGGGCTGTGTTGGGTCTGCATTGCTGCCCGGAGGCTTTCTCTAGTTGCGGCGAGTGGGGGCTTCTCATTGCGGTGGCTTCTCTTGTTGCAGAGCACAGGCTCTAAGCGCGTGGGCTTCAGCAGTCGGGGCTCGCGGGTTCTAGAGCGCAGGCTCAGTAGTTGTGGTGCACGGGCTTAGTTGCTCCACAGCATGTGGGATCTTCCCGGACCAGGGCTCAAACCCGTGTCCCCTGCATTGGCAGGTGGATTCTTAACCACTGCGCCACCAGGGAAGTCTGGTGTTGCGTTCGTGAGGGCTGGTGGGGCCCTCTTGGGACTGGGCGGATCCTTTGTTCCATCTGCACGGGTGTCCAAGCAGGTCTCAGAACAGCCCTTGGCCTCTGAGCATCCAGGCAAGCACCCACGTTCCTCCAGCTCAGGTTAGCCTTGGCCCCTCCAGCCCCCGTGGCCAATTACTGAGCTGATTGTGTCTTTACTCTTTAAAATTAAATCACTCTCTCCAGGTGGGCGAGAAGTTTACTTGTGAACTTGGTTAGGGTTAGGGGTTAGGGGTTAAGGGTTAGGGTCAGGGTTAGGGCTAGGGCTAGGGGTTAGGGTTAGGCTTAGGGTTGGGTTAGGGTTAGGGGTTAGGGTTAGGGTTTAGGTTTAGGGTTAGGGTTAGTGTTGGGTTAGGGTTAGGGTTAAGGTAGGGTTAGGGTTGGGTTAGGGTTAGGGTTTAGGGTTAGGGTGTCCAGCCTTACGTCCCATTCAGCTGTGAGTGTAGATGTGGTCAGTCCAGTTGCCTCACAGCCCCTGTTTGAATTTTGTAAGAATTCCTCTCTCTCTCACTGTCTTTCTCTTTTTATAATTAATTTTTATAATGGGGTGTAGCTGATTTGCAATGTTGTGTTTCTTGGTGCTGTACATCCACTTGAGTCACTTACAGAGAGACATCAATAAATTCTTTTCTAGTTTCTAGTAGTCAGATATATGTTTTTTCTGTGAATAGAGTGTGCTGAGTCCAGTTCCTTGAACAATGAGTATGTCTTGGCGATTACATTATTGGCGTATGGAACGGTATCTGTGCCAATTTCAACCTCCTGGTTTATGCATCAACGCACCACACTTTTCCCCTTAAGCAGCCATAAGTGTGTTTTGTAAATGTGTGATGGTGTTCTGTTTGTAATTCAGTTCACGGTTGGCGATTTTTAGATTCCCTTTATAAGTGATATCTTATGATAAGTTTCTCTTGCTGTCTAACTTATTTCACTCTCAATGACCATACATAAGTCCCCCGGAGTCGCTGCAACTGGCCTCATTTCATTGATTTCAGGGCTGAGTAATATTCCGTTGTGCTTAAGTATCAAATTTTCTTTCACCATTTTTTCCTTCCAAGGACTATGAAGTTGTACCCAAGTCGAGGCTGTTGTAAACATAGCAGCAGTAAACGGGGTGCCTGCGTCCGGTGGATTTTTGGATTTTCCAACATATAGGCCCATGAGTGGAAGCGCCCTATGCTTTGTAGCTCTGTTTTTTAGATGTTTTAGGAAACACAGCACACTTCTCCAGAGTGGCCGTTGGCAATTTACCTTCCCCCCTTCAGCGTAACGAGGCTCCCTTTTCTCCTCTCCTTGTCCTGCATATCTGGTTTTTACCCTTTGTGAGGATGGTCCTTTTTGCTGATTCGAAGTGATACCTCTTTGTAGTGTTGATTTGCATTGCCCGCTTCTTTGGTTGGCCAAAAAGGGCGTATGCGTTTTTCCTGAATGTATTCTGGAAGTTAAATTTGAGAGACAGCTTTTCTTTTTAATTGATTAATTAATTTATTTATTTTTGGCTGTGTTGGGTCTTCGTTTCTGTGCGAAGGCTTTCTCTAGTTGTGGCAAGCGGGGGCCACTCTTCATCGCGGTGCGCGGGCCTCTCACTATCGCGGCCTCTCTTGTTGCGGAGCACAGGCTCCAGACGCGCAGGCTCAGTAGTTGTGGCTCACGGGCCTAGTTGCTCCACGGCATGTGGGATCTTCCCAGACCAGGGCTCGAACCCGTGTCCCCTGCATTAGCAGGCAGATTCTCAACCACTGCGCCACCAGGGAAGCCCCTTGAATAGTTTTGTATTTAAAGTTTGTCTGTGGGGACTTCCCTGGTGACGCAGTGGTTAAGAGTCCGCCTGCCAATGCAGGGGACACGGGCTCGAGCCCTGGTCCGGGAAGCTCCCACATGCCGCAGAGCAACCAAGCCTGCACGGCACAACTACTGAAGCCTGCGCGCCTAGAGCCCGTGCTCGCCCACAAGAGAAGCCACCGCAATGAGAAGCCCGTGCACCGCAACGAAGAGTAGCCCCGCTCGACGCAACTAGAGAAAGCCCACATGCAGCAACGAAGACCCAACGCAGCCAAACATAAATTATAAACTAAAATAAAATTTGCCTCTGAATAACTTTGAGTGAATTTGGTATAAGTTGTAAAGTTTGCATCTACATTCACTTCATTCCAAATGGTTTCCAATTAATTGTTCCTTAACTACTTTTAGAAAACTTTTGGGATAGAGACTCCATTTTCGTTTGAATTTCCAGTTGAACGGATTCAGCAGTCCTGTCAGTAGGGCACGCTGCCCCCAGTGACCTGTGAGGGAGGCGCGGCCTGCACTTCCTGCACTGACCACAGGGTGGCGCCGAGTTCGCCTCTCTGACCCACAGAGCATGCTCGTTCCATGGAACTCGATTGTGAGGGCAGCTGAGAGGAGTTGAGCCGCCTCAGGCGCGGGGGCGGGGGCGGGGGCCTTCGGGTAGGACGCCCGGCTCAGCGTCTCTGCTGAGAGGAGCTCGGTCTCCGTCTCCTTAGGACTCGCTGGGGTTTCGGCTTCAGGACAAAGTGGGGCTGCATCCACGCTGACTAGGGAACTAGGTTTCCTGAGGACCCAGGTGATGCCTGAGGAAAAGGTGAAGAGACGGTGAGGAAAAGTGGGGAGAAGCTTCCTGTGGGCGACTGACTGTTGAGGGGGTCCGTCTTCGTGTGAGCGAGGGAGGGCTTGGCGTGGAAAGCTGGGTGTTTGGTCAGGTTTGTGTGCAGGGTAGCCAGCGTGAGTTATGGGGCGTCCAGTTTTCCCAGCACCATTTATCGTGGGGAATGTCGTGCTCCTTGGTGTGTCCTTGGTCCCTGTGTCATAAATTCACCGACCCCGTCCGTGTGGGTTGAATTCTGGTCTCTCTGTCCTGTTCCTCTGGTCCCTGTGCCCGTTTTGAGCCAGTTCCACACTGTTTTGGTGACTGTAGCTTCTGAGCAGAGTGTGACGTCAGGGAGGGAGATGCCTCCAGCCCGTTCTCTTTTTTCAGGGTTTCTTTGGCTATTTGGGGTCCTTTGTGGTTCCCCACAGATATTAGGAGGATTTGCTCTATTTGGGGGGAAAATACCATGGAATTTTGGGAGGGATTGCATTCACTGTGTCCACTGCTTTGGGTAGCATGGATATTTTAACAATATTAATTGTTGCATTCCATGAGAACAGGATATCTTTCCATTTATTGGTGTGTCTTGCAATGTCTTCATCAATGTCTTCAAGTTTTCAGTGTGCAGGTCTTTCACCTCCTTGGTTGACTTTATTCCCAGGTATTTTGTTCTTTTTGATGCAGTTGTAAATAGGGTTGCTTTCTTTCTCTTTCTGATGGTTCATTATTAGTGTTTAGAAAGGCAACTGATTTCTGTGTATTGATTTTGCAACTTTACTGAATTGATTTATTAGTTCTAATAGTTTTTTTGTGGACTGAAGTGGAAAATTGGAATTCAAAAATCCCACTGTTTCTACCATATCCAGGTCGTCCACAACACGGAGGACAGCGGCTCCTAATATAACCTTCCCACAGTGCCTCTAAATGACATGTGGACTTTGGGTGAACTGGATCTGGGTAAGGCTTGGCTTCTATATGGAAGTTTGATGTTTTCTCTGCTTTTCTGGCATGCTGTTGACATACATGATGTTTTGAAAAGTAATTGACTTTCCAGTAATTTCAAACATACAACTTTACATACATAAAAACAAGTCTTGTACCTTGATTAAATATACTCCTAAATATTGATGTTGACATTATTAAAAATGGAATTGTTCTCATAAATTCTTTTTCAGATTATTTTTTGCCAGCGTATGCATATAAGATAGATTTTCATGAATTGATATTTTGTTCTGTACCTTTGCTTATTAATTAGTTGATTAGCTCAAATAATTTCTTTGCTGATTATAGGTAGTTTTATATATAAGATGATGTGACCTATGTTCTGTGAAGAGACACGGTTTTAATTTTTCCATTCACCCATGGATGCCTTTTCTTTCTTTCCTCAAGATTCTGGGTAGAACTTCCAGTACACTACTGAGTAACGGTGATGAAGGCCAGCTTCCTGGCCCTGTTCCTGATTTCAGGAGTAAATCTTTCAGTCTTTAACGTTGAGCATGATGTTTGCTGTGGCTTTTTGTACTACTCTTTTCCATATTGAACAAATTTCCTTTTATTCCTGCTTTCTTGAGTGTTTTTCATGAAATAACACTGGATTTTCATTGTAGATTTTTTGCATTAATTGATATGATTATGTGTTTTTACTTCACACCATTATTGTGGTTGAATACATTGCTTACTTTTCATATGTTGAGCAACCTGAAATTCCTGGTGTAGAGATACTTGCTTATGGCATTATCCATTTAAAGTTCTGTTGGTTTCATGTTGCTATTATTGTGTGATAGATTTTTACATTCCTATTTATAAGTTGTACTGGGGTAGTTTTCTTGTTTTTTTCCTTTATTTTTAAAATCTTTTTTAAAATAGTGGTTTTATTTCATTTTAATTATTTATTTACTTTGGCCACATCCCATGGCTTGTGGGATCTTAGTTCCCCAGTCAGGGATCGAACCCGAGCCCTTGGCAGTGAAAGCACAGAGTCCTAACCACTGGGCCACCAGAGTATTCCCCAGTTTTCTTTTTCAAGATGTATTTGTATAATCTGATTAGACTTGGCTTGGTGTAAGTGGTTTGGAGGGTTAGCATTAGGGCTGGGGCTGGTGTGAGGGTTGGGGCTGTGTATGGTTTATGGTTGCTGTTATGGTTTAAGTTTTATGGTTAATGAGTTATTTATGGGTATGGTTAATGACTATATTTTATGGTTTGGTTATGGTTATGGTTTTGCTTATTGGTTAAGGTTTATGGTTTTGGTCTCAGGGTGTTAGGGTTCTGTGTTAGAGTGGGTGTTAGGGTATGGGTTAGAATTGGGGTACAGGTAGGATGCGGGTAGAGCATGGGTTAGGGTAAGGTACAGGTTTAGGGTACGGGTTAGGCTAAGGTTAGGTCAGGGCTTAGGGTCAGGATCAGAGTTTAGGGTTAGGGTCCATGTCAGGATTAGCGTCAAGGTTGAGCGAGGCCATTGTTTTCTGCTCCTCCAGTGCTGGATTCTCATTGATAGATGAATGAAATGTCTGCTCTGGTCACCCACTGTTTCAAATTGAGCTCAGCCTTAGTCAAGGGTTCTTAGGGCCTCAGAGGTCATGCAGGGTTTCCTTCCACCCTCCCTCCTGGGAAGGGTGATGCAGGCCCCACTCTGTCTGGGCAGCCCCAGGTCCAGCATGGCCCTGACATGCAGGATAGTAAGTAGACGTGATGGAAGACTTGGTGCCTCAGTCTGCCAGCCCCCAGGTGCTGCCTTTTTTTTTTTTCTTAATTAATTAATTAATTAATTTTGGGCTGTGTTGGGTCTGCATTGCTGCCCGGAGGCTTTCTCTAGTTGCGGCGAGTGGGGGCTTCTCATTGCGGTGGCTTCTCTTGTTGCAGAGCACAGGCTCTAAGCGCGTGGGCTTCAGCAGTCGGGGCTCGCGGGTTCTAGAGCGCAGGCTCAGTAGTTGTGGTGCACGGGCTTAGTTGCTCCACAGCATGTGGGATCTTCCCGGACCAGGGCTCAAACCCGTGTCCCCTGCATTGGCAGGTGGATTCTTAACCACTGCGCCACCAGGGAAGTCTGGTGTTGCGTTCGTGAGGGCTGGTGGGGCCCTCTTGGGACTGGGCGGATCCTTTGTTCCATCTGCACGGGTGTCCAAGCAGGTCTCAGAACAGCCCTTGGCCTCTGAGCATCCAGGCAAGCACCCACGTTCCTCCAGCTCAGGTTAGCCTTGGCCCCTCCAGCCCCCGTGGCCAATTACTGAGCTGATTGTGTCTTTACTCTTTAAAATTAAATCACTCTCTCCAGGTGGGCGAGAAGTTTACTTGTGAACTTGGTTAGGGTTAGGGGTTAGGGGTTAAGGGTTAGGGTCAGGGTTAGGGCTAGGGCTAGGGGTTAGGGTTAGGCTTAGGGTTGGGTTAGGGTTAGGGGTTAGGGTTAGGGTTTAGGTTTAGGGTTAGGGTTAGTGTTGGGTTAGGGTTAGGGTTAAGGTAGGGTTAGGGTTGGGTTAGGGTTAGGGTTTAGGGTTAGGGTGTCCAGCCTTACGTCCCATTCAGCTGTGAGTGTAGATGTGGTCAGTCCAGTTGCCTCACAGCCCCTGTTTGAATTTTGTAAGAATTCCTCTCTCTCTCACTGTCTTTCTCTTTTTATAATTAATTTTTATAATGGGGTGTAGCTGATTTGCAATGTTGTGTTTCTTGGTGCTGTACATCCACTTGAGTCACTTACAGAGAGACATCAATAAATTCTTTTCTAGTTTCTAGTAGTCAGATATATGTTTTTTCTGTGAATAGAGTGTGCTGAGTCCAGTTCCTTGAACAATGAGTATGTCTTGGCGATTACATTATTGGCGTATGGAACGGTATCTGTGCCAATTTCAACCTCCTGGTTTATGCATCAACGCCCCACACTTTTCCCCTTAAGCAGCCATAAGTGTGTTTTGTAAATGTGTGATGGTGTTCTGTTTGTAATTCAGTTCACGGTTGGCGATTTTTAGATTCCCTTTATAAGTGATATCTTATGATAAGTTTCTCTTGCTGTCTAACTTATTTCACTCTCAATGACCATACATAAGTCCCCCGGAGTCGCTGCAACTGGCCTCATTTCATTGATTTCAGGGCTGAGTAATATTCCGTTGTGCTTAAGTATCAAATTTTCTTTCACCATTTTTTCCTTCCAAGGACTATGAAGTTGTACCCAAGTCGAGGCTGTTGTAAACATAGCAGCAGTAAACGGGGTGCCTGCGTCCGGTGGATTTTTGGATTTTCCAACATATAGGCCCATGAGTGGAAGCGCCCTATGCTTTGTAGCTCTGTTTTTTAGATGTTTTAGGAAACACAGCACACTTCTCCAGAGTGGCCGTTGGCAATTTACCTTCCCCCCTTCAGCGTAACGAGGCTCCCTTTTCTCCTCTCCTTGTCCTGCATATCTGGTTTTTACCCTTTGTGAGGATGGTCCTTTTTGCTGATTCGAAGTGATACCTCTTTGTAGTGTTGATTTGCATTGCCCGCTTCTTTGGTTGGCCAAAAAGGGCGTATGCGTTTTTCCTGAATGTATTCTGGAAGTTAAATTTGAGAGACAGCTTTTCTTTTTAATTGATTAATTAATTTATTTATTTTTGGCTGTGTTGGGTCTTCGTTTCTGTGCGAAGGCTTTCTCTAGTTGTGGCAAGCGGGGGCCACTCTTCATCGCGGTGCGCGGGCCTCTCACTATCGCGGCCTCTCTTGTTGCGGAGCACAGGCTCCAGACGCGCAGGCTCAGTAGTTGTGGCTCACGGGCCTAGTTGCTCCACGGCATGTGGGATCTTCCCAGACCAGGGCTCGAACCCGTGTCCCCTGCATTAGCAGGCAGATTCTCAACCACTGCGCCACCAGGGAAGCCCCTTGAATAGTTTTGTATTTAAAGTTTGTCTGTGGGGACTTCCCTGGTGACGCAGTGGTTAAGAGTCCGCCTGCCAATGCAGGGGACACGGGCTCGAGCCCTGGTCCGGGAAGCTCCCACATGCCGCAGAGCAACCAAGCCTGCACGGCACAACTACTGAAGCCTGCGCGCCTAGAGCCCGTGCTCGCCCACAAGAGAAGCCACCGCAATGAGAAGCCCGTGCACCGCAACGAAGAGTAGCCCCGCTCGACGCAACTAGAGAAAGCCCACATGCAGCAACGAAGACCCAACGCAGCCAAACATAAATTATAAACTAAAATAAAATTTGCCTCTGAATAACTTTGAGTGAATTTGGTATAAGTTGTAAAGTTTGCATCTACATTCACTTCATTCCAAATGGTTTCCAATTAATTGTTCCTTAACTACTTTTAGAAAACTTTTGGGATAGAGACTCCATTTTCGTTTGAATTTCCAGTTGAACGGATTCAGCAGTCCTGTCAGTAGGGCACGCTGCCCCCAGTGACCTGTGAGGGAGGCGCGGCCTGCACTTCCTGCACTGACCACAGGGTGGCGCCGAGTTCGCCTCTCTGACCCACAGAGCATGCTCGTTCCATGGAACTCGATTGTGAGGGCAGCTGAGAGGAGTTGAGCCGCCTCAGGCGCGGGGGCGGGGGCGGGGGCCTTCGGGTAGGACGCCCGGCTCAGCGTCTCTGCTGAGAGGAGCTCGGTCTCCGTCTCCTTAGGACTCGCTGGGGTTTCGGCTTCAGGACAAAGTGGGGCTGCATCCACGCTGACTAGGGAACTAGGTTTCCTGAGGACCCAGGTGATGCCTGAGGAAAAGGTGAAGAGACGGTGAGGAAAAGTGGGGAGAAGCTTCCTGTGGGCGACTGACTGTTGAGGGGGTCCGTCTTCGTGTGAGCGAGGGAGGGCTTGGCGTGGAAAGCTGGGTGTTTGGTCAGGTTTGTGTGCAGGGTAGCCAGCGTGAGTTATGGGGCGTCCAGTTTTCCCAGCACCATTTATCGTGGGGAATGTCGTGCTCCTTGGTGTGTCCTTGGTCCCTGTGTCATAAATTCACCGACCCCGTCCGTGTGGGTTGAATTCTGGTCTCTCTGTCCTGTTCCTCTGGTCCCTGTGCCCGTTTTGAGCCAGTTCCACACTGTTTTGGTGACTGTAGCTTCTGAGCAGAGTGTGACGTCAGGGAGGGAGATGCCTCCAGCCCGTTCTCTTTTTTCAGGGTTTCTTTGGCTATTTGGGGTCCTTTGTGGTTCCCCACAGATATTAGGAGGATTTGCTCTATTTGGGGGGAAAATACCATGGAATTTTGGGAGGGATTGCATTCACTGTGTCCACTGCTTTGGGTAGCATGGATATTTTAACAATATTAATTGTTGCATTCCATGAGAACAGGATATCTTTCCATTTATTGGTGTGTCTTGCAATGTCTTCATCAATGTCTTCAAGTTTTCAGTGTGCAGGTCTTTCACCTCCTTGGTTGACTTTATTCCCAGGTATTTTGTTCTTTTTGATGCAGTTGTAAATAGGGTTGCTTTCTTTCTCTTTCTGATGGTTCATTATTAGTGTTTAGAAAGGCAACTGATTTCTGTGTATTGATTTTGCAACTTTACTGAATTGATTTATTAGTTCTAATAGTTTTTTTGTGGACTGAAGTGGAAAATTGGAATTCAAAAATCCCACTGTTTCTACCATATCCAGGTCGTCCACAACACGGAGGACAGCGGCTCCTAATATAACCTTCCCACAGTGCCTCTAAATGACATGTGGACTTTGGGTGAACTGGATCTGGGTAAGGCTTGGCTTCTATATGGAAGTTTGATGTTTTCTCTGCTTTTCTGGCATGCTGTTGACATACATGATGTTTTGAAAAGTAATTGACTTTCCAGTAATTTCAAACATACAACTTTACATACATAAAAACAAGTCTTGTACCTTGATTAAATATACTCCTAAATATTGATGTTGACATTATTAAAAATGGAATTGTTCTCATAAATTCTTTTTCAGATTATTTTTTGCCAGCATATGCATATAAGATAGATTTTCATGAATTGATATTTTGTTCTGTACCTTTGCTTATTAATTAGTTGATTAGCTCAAATAATTTCTTTGCTGATTATAGGTAGTTTTATATATAAGATGATGTGACCTATGTTCTGTGAAGAGACACGGTTTTAATTTTTCCATTCACCCATGGATGCCTTTTCTTTCTTTCCTCAAGATTCTGGGTAGAACTTCCAGTACACTACTGAGTAACGGTGATGAAGGCCAGCTTCCTGGCCCTGTTCCTGATTTCAGGAGTAAATCTTTCAGTCTTTAACGTTGAGCATGATGTTTGCTGTGGCTTTTTGTACTACTCTTTTCCATATTGAACAAATTTCCTTTTATTCCTGCTTTCTTGAGTGTTTTTCATGAAATAACACTGGATTTTCATTGTAGATTTTTTGCATTAATTGATATGATTATGTGTTTTTACTTCACACCATTATTGTGGTTGAATACATTGCTTACTTTTCATATGTTGAGCAACCTGAAATTCCTGGTGTAGAGATACTTGCTTATGGCATTATCCATTTAAAGTTCTGTTGGTTTCATGTTGCTATTATTGTGTGATAGATTTTTACATTCCTATTTATAAGTTGTACTGGGGTAGTTTTCTTGTTTTTTTCCTTTATTTTTAAAATCTTTTTTAAAATAGTGGTTTTATTTCATTTTAATTATTTATTTACTTTGGCCACATCCCATGGCTTGTGGGATCTTAGTTCCCCAGTCAGGGATCGAACCCGAGCCCTTGGCAGTGAAAGCACAGAGTCCTAACCACTGGGCCACCAGAGTATTCCCCAGTTTTCTTTTTCAAGATGTATTTGTATAATCTGATTAGACTTGGCTTGGTGTAAGTGGTTTGGAGGGTTAGCATTAGGGCTGGGGCTGGTGTGAGGGTTGGGGCTGTGTATGGTTTATGGTTGCTGTTATGGTTTAAGTTTTATGGTTAATGAGTTATTTATGGGTATGGTTAATGACTATATTTTATGGTTTGGTTATGGTTATGGTTTTGCTTATTGGTTAAGGTTTATGGTTTTGGTCTCAGGGTGTTAGGGTTCTGTGTTAGAGTGGGTGTTAGGGTATGGGTTAGAATTGGGGTACAGGTAGGATGCGGGTAGAGCATGGGTTAGGGTAAGGTACAGGTTTAGGGTACGGGTTAGGCTAAGGTTAGGTCAGGGCTTAGGGTCAGGATCAGAGTTTAGGGTTAGGGTCCATGTCAGGATTAGCGTCAAGGTTGAGCGAGGCCATTGTTTTCTGCTCCTCCAGTGCTGGATTCTCATTGATAGATGAATGAAATGTCTGCTCTGGTCACCCACTGTTTCAAATTGAGCTCAGCCTTAGTCAAGGGTTCTTAGGGCCTCAGAGGTCATGCAGGGTTTCCCTCCACCCTCCCTCCTGGGAAGGGTGATGCAGGCCCCACTCTGTCTGGGCAGCCCCAGGTCCAGCATGGCCCTGACATGCAGGATACTAAGTAGACGTGATGGAAGACTTGGTGCCTCAGTCTGCCAGCCCCCAGGTGCTGCCTTTTTTTTTTTTTTCTTAATTAATTAATTAATTAATTTTGGGCTGTGTTGGGTCTGCATTGCTGCCCGGAGGCTTTCTCTAGTTGCGGCGAGTGGGGGCTTCTCATTGCGGTGGCTTCTCTTGTTGCAGAGCACAGGCTCTAAGCGCGTGGGCTTCAGCAGTTGGGGCTCGCGGGTTCTAGAGCGCAGGCTCAGTAGTTGTGGTGCACGGGCTTAGTTGCTCCACAGCATGTGGGATCTTCCCTGACCAGGGCTCAAACCCGTGTCCCCTGCATTGGCAGGTGAATTCTTAACCACTGCGCCACCAGGGAAGTCTGGTGTTGCGTTCGTGAGGGCTGGTGGGGCCCTCTTGGGACTGGGCGGATCCTTTGTTCCATCTGCACGGGTGTCCAAGCAGGTCTCAGGACAGCCCTTGGCCTCTGAGCATCCAGGCAGGCACCCACGTTCCTCCAGCTCAGGTTAGCCTTGGCCCCTCCAGCCCCCGTGGCCAATTACTGAGCTGATTGTGTCTTTACTCTTTAAAATTAAATCGCTCTCTCCAGGAGGGCGAGAAGTTTACTTGTGAACTTGGTTAGGGGTTAGGGGTTAAGGGTTAGGGGTTAGGGTCAGGGTTAGGGCTAGGGCTAGGGCTAGGGGTTAGGGTTAGGCTTAGGGTTGGGTTAGGGTTAGGGGTTAGGGTTAGGGTTTAGGTTTAGGGTTAGGGTTAGTGTTGGGTTAGGGTTAGGGTTAAGGTAGGGTTAGGGTTTAGGGTTAGGGTGGTCCAGCCTTACGTCCCATTCAGCTGTGAGTGTAGATGTGGTCAGTCCAGTTGCCTCACAGCCCCTGTTTGAATTTTGTAAGAATTCCTCTCTCTCTCACTGTCTTTCTCTTTTTATAATTAATTTTTATAATGGGGTGTAGCTGATTTGCAATGTTGTGTTTCTTGGTGCTGTACATCCACTTGAGTCACTTACAGAGAGACATCAATAAATTCTTTTCTAGTTTCTAGTAGTCAGATATATGTTTTTTCTGTGAATAGAGTGTGCTGAGTCCAGTTCCTTGAACAATGAGTATGTCTTGGCGATTACATTATTGGCGTATGGAACGGTATCTGTGCCAATTTCAACCTCCTGGTTTATGCATCAACGCCCCACACTTTTCCCCGTAAGCAGCCATAAGTGTGTTTTGTAAATGTGTGATGGTGTTCTGTTTGTAATTCAGTTCACGGTTGGCGATTTTTAGATTCCCTTTATAAGTGATATCTTATGATAAGTTTCTCTTGCTGTCTAACTTATTTCACTCTCAATGACCATACATAAGTCCCCCGGAGTCGCTGCAACTGGCCTCATTTCATTGATTTCAGGGCTGAGTAATATTCCGTTGTGCTTAAGTATCAAATTTTCTTTCACCATTTTTTCCTTCCAAGGACTATGAAGTTGTACCCAAGTCGAGGCTGTTGTAAACATAGCAGCAGTAAACGGGGTGCCTGCGTCCGGTGGATTTTTGGATTTTCCAACATATAGGCCCATGAGTGGAAGCGCCCTATGCTTTGTAGCTCTGTTTTTTAGATGTTTTAGGAAACACAGCACACTTCTCCAGAGTGGCCGTTGGCAATTTACCTTCCCCCCTTCAGCGTAACGAGGCTCCCTTTTCTCCTCTCCTTGTCCTGCATATCTGGTTTTTACCCTTTGTGAGGATGGTCCTTTTTGCTGATTCGAAGTGATACCTCTTTGTAGTGTTGATTTGCATTGCCCGCTTCTTTGGTTGGCCAAAAAGGGCGTATGCGTTTTTCCTGAATGTATTCTGGAAGTTAAATTTGAGAGACAGCTTTTCTTTTTAATTGATTAATTAATTTATTTATTTTTGGCTGTGTTGGGTCTTCGTTTCTGTGCGAAGGCTTTCTCTAGTTGTGGCAAGCGGGGGCCACTCTTCATCGCGGTGCGCGGGCCTCTCACTATCGCGGCCTCTCTTGTTGCGGAGCACAGGCTCCAGACGCGCAGGCTCAGTAGTTGTGGCTCACGGGCCTAGTTGCTCCACGGCATGTGGGATCTTCCCAGACCAGGGCTCGAACCCGTGTCCCCTGCATTAGCAGGCAGATTCTCAACCACTGCGCCACCAGGGAAGCCCCTTGAATAGTTTTGTATTTAAAGTTTGTCTGTGGGGACTTCCCTGGTGACGCAGTGGTTAAGAGTCCGCCTGCCAATGCAGGGGACACGGGCTCGAGCCCTGGTCCGGGAAGCTCCCACATGCCGCAGAGCAACCAAGCCTGCACGGCACAACTACTGAAGCCTGCGCGCCTAGAGCCCGTGCTCGCCCACAAGAGAAGCCACCGCAATGAGAAGCCCGTGCACCGCAACGAAGAGTAGCCCCGCTCGACGCAACTAGAGAAAGCCCACATGCAGCAACGAAGACCCAACGCAGCCAAACATAAATTATAAACTAAAATAAAATTTGCCTCTGAATAACTTTGAGTGAATTTGGTATAAGTTGTAAAGTTTGCATCTACATTCACTTCATTCCAAATGGTTTCCAATTAATTGTTCCTTAACTACTTTTAGAAAACTTTTGGGATAGAGACTCCATTTTCGTTTGAATTTCCAGTTGAACGGATTCAGCAGTCCTGTCAGTAGGGCACGCTGCCCCCAGTGACCTGTGAGGGAGGCGCGGCCTGCACTTCCTGCACTGACCACAGGGTGGCGCCGAGTTCGCCTCTCTGACCCACAGAGCATGCTCGTTCCATGGAACTCGATTGTGAGGGCAGCTGAGAGGAGTTGAGCCGCCTCAGGCGCGGGGGCGGGGGCGGGGGCCTTCGGGTAGGACGCCCGGCTCAGCGTCTCTGCTGAGAGGAGCTCGGTCTCCGTCTCCTTAGGACTCGCTGGGGTTTCGGCTTCAGGACAAAGTGGGGCTGCATCCACGCTGACTAGGGAACTAGGTTTCCTGAGGACCCAGGTGATGCCTGAGGAAAAGGTGAAGAGACGGTGAGGAAAAGTGGGGAGAAGCTTCCTGTGGGCGACTGACTGTTGAGGGGGTCCGTCTTCGTGTGAGCGAGGGAGGGCTTGGCGTGGAAAGCTGGGTGTTTGGTCAGGTTTGTGTGCAGGGTAGCCAGCGTGAGTTATGGGGCGTCCAGTTTTCCCAGCACCATTTATCGTGGGGAATGTCGTGCTCCTTGGTGTGTCCTTGGTCCCTGTGTCATAAATTCACCGACCCCGTCCGTGTGGGTTGAATTCTGGTCTCTCTGTCCTGTTCCTCTGGTCCCTGTGCCCGTTTTGAGCCAGTTCCACACTGTTTTGGTGACTGTAGCTTCTGAGCAGAGTGTGACGTCAGGGAGGGAGATGCCTCCAGCCCGTTCTCTTTTTTCAGGGTTTCTTTGGCTATTTGGGGTCCTTTGTGGTTCCCCACAGATATTAGGAGGATTTGCTCTATTTGGGGGGAAAATACCATGGAATTTTGGGAGGGATTGCATTCACTGTGTCCACTGCTTTGGGTAGCATGGATATTTTAACAATATTAATTGTTGCATTCCATGAGAACAGGATATCTTTCCATTTATTGGTGTGTCTTGCAATGTCTTCATCAATGTCTTCAAGTTTTCAGTGTGCAGGTCTTTCACCTCCTTGGTTGACTTTATTCCCAGGTATTTTGTTCTTTTTGATGCAGTTGTAAATAGGGTTGCTTTCTTTCTCTTTCTGATGGTTCATTATTAGTGTTTAGAAAGGCAACTGATTTCTGTGTATTGATTTTGCAACTTTACTGAATTGATTTATTAGTTCTAATAGTTTTTTTGTGGACTGAAGTGGAAAATTGGAATTCAAAAATCCCACTGTTTCTACCATATCCAGGTCGTCCACAACACGGAGGACAGCGGCTCCTAATATAACCTTCCCACAGTGCCTCTAAATGACATGTGGACTTTGGGTGAACTGGATCTGGGTAAGGCTTGGCTTCTATATGGAAGTTTGATGTTTTCTCTGCTTTTCTGGCATGCTGTTGACATACATGATGTTTTGAAAAGTAATTGACTTTCCAGTAATTTCAAACATACAACTTTACATACATAAAAACAAGTCTTGTACCTTGATTAAATATACTCCTAAATATTGATGTTGACATTATTAAAAATGGAATTGTTCTCATAAATTCTTTTTCAGATTATTTTTTGCCAGCGTATGCATATAAGATAGATTTTCATGAATTGATATTTTGTTCTGTACCTTTGCTTATTAATTAGTTGATTAGCTCAAATAATTTCTTTGCTGATTATAGGTAGTTTTATATATAAGATGATGTGACCTATGTTCTGTGAAGAGACACGGTTTTAATTTTTCCATTCACCCATGGATGCCTTTTCTTTCTTTCCTCAAGATTCTGGGTAGAACTTCCAGTACACTACTGAGTAACGGTGATGAAGGCCAGCTTCCTGGCCCTGTTCCTGATTTCAGGAGTAAATCTTTCAGTCTTTAACGTTGAGCATGATGTTTGCTGTGGCTTTTTGTACTACTCTTTTCCATATTGAACAAATTTCCTTTTATTCCTGCTTTCTTGAGTGTTTTTCATGAAATAACACTGGATTTTCATTGTAGATTTTTTGCATTAATTGATATGATTATGTGTTTTTACTTCACACCATTATTGTGGTTGAATACATTGCTTACTTTTCATATGTTGAGCAACCTGAAATTCCTGGTGTAGAGATACTTGCTTATGGCATTATCCATTTAAAGTTCTGTTGGTTTCATGTTGCTATTATTGTGTGATAGATTTTTACATTCCTATTTATAAGTTGTACTGGGGTAGTTTTCTTGTTTTTTTCCTTTATTTTTAAAATCTTTTTTAAAATAGTGGTTTTATTTCATTTTAATTATTTATTTACTTTGGCCACATCCCATGGCTTGTGGGATCTTAGTTCCCCAGTCAGGGATCGAACCCGAGCCCTTGGCAGTGAAAGCACAGAGTCCTAACCACTGGGCCACCAGAGTATTCCCCAGTTTTCTTTTTCAAGATGTATTTGTATAATCTGATTAGACTTGGCTTGGTGTAAGTGGTTTGGAGGGTTAGCATTAGGGCTGGGGCTGGTGTGAGGGTTGGGGCTGTGTATGGTTTATGGTTGCTGTTATGGTTTAAGTTTTATGGTTAATGAGTTATTTATGGGTATGGTTAATGACTATATTTTATGGTTTGGTTATGGTTATGGTTTTGCTTATTGGTTAAGGTTTATGGTTTTGGTCTCAGGGTGTTAGGGTTCTGTGTTAGAGTGGGTGTTAGGGTATGGGTTAGAATTGGGGTACAGGTAGGATGCGGGTAGAGCATGGGTTAGGGTAAGGTACAGGTTTAGGGTACGGGTTAGGCTAAGGTTAGGTCAGGGCTTAGGGTCAGGATCAGAGTTTAGGGTTAGGGTCCATGTCAGGATTAGCGTCAAGGTTGAGCGAGGCCATTGTTTTCTGCTCCTCCAGTGCTGGATTCTCATTGATAGATGAATGAAATGTCTGCTCTGGTCACCCACTGTTTCAAATTGAGCTCAGCCTTAGTCAAGGGTTCTTAGGGCCTCAGAGGTCATGCAGGGTTTCCCTCCACCCTCCCTCCTGGGAAGGGTGATGCAGGCCCCACTCTGTCTGGGCAGCCCCAGGTCCAGCATGGCCCTGACATGCAGGATACTAAGTAGACGTGATGGAAGACTTGGTGCCTCAGTCTGCCAGCCCCCAGGTGCTGCCTTTTTTTTTTTTCTTAATTAATTAATTAATTAATTTTGGGCTGTGTTGGGTCTGCATTGCTGCCCGGAGGCTTTCTCTAGTTGCGGCGAGTGGGGGCTTCTCATTGCGGTGGCTTCTCTTGTTGCAGAGCACAGGCTCTAAGCGCGTGGGCTTCAGCAGTCGGGGCTCGCGGGTTCTAGAGCGCAGGCTCAGTAGTTGTGGTGCACGGGCTTAGTTGCTCCACAGCATGTGGGATCTTCCCGGACCAGGGCTCAAACCCGTGTCCCCTGCATTGGCAGGTGGATTCTTAACCACTGCGCCACCAGGGAAGTCTGGTGTTGCGTTCGTGAGGGCTGGTGGGGCCCTCTTGGGACTGGGCGGATCCTTTGTTCCATCTGCACGGGTGTCCAAGCAGGTCTCAGAACAGCCCTTGGCCTCTGAGCATCCAGGCAAGCACCCACGTTCCTCCAGCTCAGGTTAGCCTTGGCCCCTCCAGCCCCCGTGGCCAATTACTGAGCTGATTGTGTCTTTACTCTTTAAAATTAAATCACTCTCTCCAGGTGGGCGAGAAGTTTACTTGTGAACTTGGTTAGGGTTAGGGGTTAGGGGTTAAGGGTTAGGGTCAGGGTTAGGGCTAGGGCTAGGGGTTAGGGTTAGGCTTAGGGTTGGGTTAGGGTTAGGGGTTAGGGTTAGGGTTTAGGTTTAGGGTTAGGGTTAGTGTTGGGTTAGGGTTAGGGTTAAGGTAGGGTTAGGGTTGGGTTAGGGTTAGGGTTTAGGGTTAGGGTGTCCAGCCTTACGTCCCATTCAGCTGTGAGTGTAGATGTGGTCAGTCCAGTTGCCTCACAGCCCCTGTTTGAATTTTGTAAGAATTCCTCTCTCTCTCACTGTCTTTCTCTTTTTATAATTAATTTTTATAATGGGGTGTAGCTGATTTGCAATGTTGTGTTTCTTGGTGCTGTACATCCACTTGAGTCACTTACAGAGAGACATCAATAAATTCTTTTCTAGTTTCTAGTAGTCAGATATATGTTTTTTCTGTGAATAGAGTGTGCTGAGTCCAGTTCCTTGAACAATGAGTATGTCTTGGCGATTACATTATTGGCGTATGGAACGGTATCTGTGCCAATTTCAACCTCCTGGTTTATGCATCAACGCACCACACTTTTCCCCTTAAGCAGCCATAAGTGTGTTTTGTAAATGTGTGATGGTGTTCTGTTTGTAATTCAGTTCACGGTTGGCGATTTTTAGATTCCCTTTATAAGTGATATCTTATGATAAGTTTCTCTTGCTGTCTAACTTATTTCACTCTCAATGACCATACATAAGTCCCCCGGAGTCGCTGCAACTGGCCTCATTTCATTGATTTCAGGGCTGAGTAATATTCCGTTGTGCTTAAGTATCAAATTTTCTTTCACCATTTTTTCCTTCCAAGGACTATGAAGTTGTACCCAAGTCGAGGCTGTTGTAAACATAGCAGCAGTAAACGGGGTGCCTGCGTCCGGTGGATTTTTGGATTTTCCAACATATAGGCCCATGAGTGGAAGCGCCCTATGCTTTGTAGCTCCGTTTTTTAGATGTTTTAGGAAACACAGCACACTTCTCCAGAGTGGCCGTTGGCAATTTACCTTCCCCCCTTCAGCGTAACGAGGCTCCCTTTTCTCCTCTCCTTGTCCTGCATATCTGGTTTTTACCCTTTGTGAGGATGGTCCTTTTTGCTGATTCGAAGTGATACCTCTTTGTAGTGTTGATTTGCATTGCCCGCTTCTTTGGTTGGCCAAAAAGGGCGTATGCGTTTTTCCTGAATGTATTCTGGAAGTTAAATTTGAGAGACAGCTTTTCTTTTTAATTGATTAATTAATTTATTTATTTTTGGCTGTGTTGGGTCTTCGTTTCTGTGCGAAGGCTTTCTCTAGTTGTGGCAAGCGGGGGCCACTCTTCATCGCGGTGCGCGGGCCTCTCACTATCGCGGCCTCTCTTGTTGCGGAGCACAGGCTCCAGACGCGCAGGCTCAGTAGTTGTGGCTCACGGGCCTAGTTGCTCCACGGCATGTGGGATCTTCCCAGACCAGGGCTCGAACCCGTGTCCCCTGCATTAGCAGGCAGATTCTCAACCACTGCGCCACCAGGGAAGCCCCTTGAATAGTTTTGTATTTAAAGTTTGTCTGTGGGGACTTCCCTGGTGACGCAGTGGTTAAGAGTCCGCCTGCCAATGCAGGGGACACGGGCTCGAGCCCTGGTCCGGGAAGCTCCCACATGCCGCAGAGCAACCAAGCCTGCACGGCACAACTACTGAAGCCTGCGCGCCTAGAGCCCGTGCTCGCCCACAAGAGAAGCCACCGCAATGAGAAGCCCGTGCACCGCAACGAAGAGTAGCCCCGCTCGACGCAACTAGAGAAAGCCCACATGCAGCAACGAAGACCCAACGCAGCCAAACATAAATTATAAACTAAAATAAAATTTGCCTCTGAATAACTTTGAGTGAATTTGGTATAAGTTGTAAAGTTTGCATCTACATTCACTTCATTCCAAATGGTTTCCAATTAATTGTTCCTTAACTACTTTTAGAAAACTTTTGGGATAGAGACTCCATTTTCGTTTGAATTTCCAGTTGAACGGATTCAGCAGTCCTGTCAGTAGGGCACGCTGCCCCCAGTGACCTGTGAGGGAGGCGCGGCCTGCACTTCCTGCACTGACCACAGGGTGGCGCCGAGTTCGCCTCTCTGACCCACAGAGCATGCTCGTTCCATGGAACTCGATTGTGAGGGCAGCTGAGAGGAGTTGAGCCGCCTCAGGCGCGGGGGCGGGGGCGGGGGCCTTCGGGTAGGACGCCCGGCTCAGCGTCTCTGCTGAGAGGAGCTCGGTCTCCGTCTCCTTAGGACTCGCTGGGGTTTCGGCTTCAGGACAAAGTGGGGCTGCATCCACGCTGACTAGGGAACTAGGTTTCCTGAGGACCCAGGTGATGCCTGAGGAAAAGGTGAAGAGACGGTGAGGAAAAGTGGGGAGAAGCTTCCTGTGGGCGACTGACTGTTGAGGGGGTCCGTCTTCGTGTGAGCGAGGGAGGGCTTGGCGTGGAAAGCTGGGTGTTTGGTCAGGTTTGTGTGCAGGGTAGCCAGCGTGAGTTATGGGGCGTCCAGTTTTCCCAGCACCATTTATCGTGGGGAATGTCGTGCTCCTTGGTGTGTCCTTGGTCCCTGTGTCATAAATTCACCGACCCCGTCCGTGTGGGTTGAATTCTGGTCTCTCTGTCCTGTTCCTCTGGTCCCTGTGCCCGTTTTGAGCCAGTTCCACACTGTTTTGGTGACTGTAGCTTCTGAGCAGAGTGTGACGTCAGGGAGGGAGATGCCTCCAGCCCGTTCTCTTTTTTCAGGGTTTCTTTGGCTATTTGGGGTCCTTTGTGGTTCCCCACAGATATTAGGAGGATTTGCTCTATTTGGGGGGAAAATACCATGGAATTTTGGGAGGGATTGCATTCACTGTGTCCACTGCTTTGGGTAGCATGGATATTTTAACAATATTAATTGTTGCATTCCATGAGAACAGGATATCTTTCCATTTATTGGTGTGTCTTGCAATGTCTTCATCAATGTCTTCAAGTTTTCAGTGTGCAGGTCTTTCACCTCCTTGGTTGACTTTATTCCCAGGTATTTTGTTCTTTTTGATGCAGTTGTAAATAGGGTTGCTTTCTTTCTCTTTCTGATGGTTCATTATTAGTGTTTAGAAAGGCAACTGATTTCTGTGTATTGATTTTGCAACTTTACTGAATTGATTTATTAGTTCTAATAGTTTTTTTGTGGACTGAAGTGGAAAATTGGAATTCAAAAATCCCACTGTTTCTACCATATCCAGGTCGTCCACAACACGGAGGACAGCGGCTCCTAATATAACCTTCCCACAGTGCCTCTAAATGACATGTGGACTTTGGGTGAACTGGATCTGGGTAAGGCTTGGCTTCTATATGGAAGTTTGATGTTTTCTCTGCTTTTCTGGCATGCTGTTGACATACATGATGTTTTGAAAAGTAATTGACTTTCCAGTAATTTCAAACATACAACTTTACATACATAAAAACAAGTCTTGTACCTTGATTAAATATACTCCTAAATATTGATGTTGACATTATTAAAAATGGAATTGTTCTCATAAATTCTTTTTCAGATTATTTTTTGCCAGCGTATGCATATAAGATAGATTTTCATGAATTGATATTTTGTTCTGTACCTTTGCTTATTAATTAGTTGATTAGCTCAAATAATTTCTTTGCTGATTATAGGTAGTTTTATATATAAGATGATGTGACCTATGTTCTGTGAAGAGACACGGTTTTAATTTTTCCATTCACCCATGGATGCCTTTTCTTTCTTTCCTCAAGATTCTGGGTAGAACTTCCAGTACACTACTGAGTAACGGTGATGAAGGCCAGCTTCCTGGCCCTGTTCCTGATTTCAGGAGTAAATCTTTCAGTCTTTAACGTTGAGCATGATGTTTGCTGTGGCTTTTTGTACTACTCTTTTCCATATTGAACAAATTTCCTTTTATTCCTGCTTTCTTGAGTGTTTTTCATGAAATAACACTGGATTTTCATTGTAGATTTTTTGCATTAATTGATATGATTATGTGTTTTTACTTCACACCATTATTGTGGTTGAATACATTGCTTACTTTTCATATTTTGAGCAACCTGAAATTCCTGGTGTAGAGATACTTGCTTATGGCATTATCCATTTAAAGTTCTGTTGGTTTCATGTTGCTATTATTGTGTGATAGATTTTTACATTCCTATTTATAAGTTGTACTGGGGTAGTTTTCTTGTTTTTTTCCTTTATTTTTAAAATCTTTTTTAAAATAGTGGTTTTATTTCATTTTAATTATTTATTTACTTTGGCCACATCCCATGGCTTGTGGGATCTTAGTTCCCCAGTCAGGGATCGAACCCGAGCCCTTGGCAGTGAAAGCACAGAGTCCTAACCACTGGGCCACCAGAGTATTCCCCAGTTTTCTTTTTCAAGATGTATTTGTATAATCTGATTAGACTTGGCTTGGTGTAAGTGGTTTGGAGGGTTAGCATTAGGGCTGGGGCTGGTGTGAGGGTTGGGGCTGTGTATGGTTTATGGTTGCTGTTATGGTTTAAGTTTTATGGTTAATGAGTTATTTATGGGTATGGTTAATGACTATATTTTATGGTTTGGTTATGGTTATGGTTTTGCTTATTGGTTAAGGTTTATGGTTTTGGTCTCAGGGTGTTAGGGTTCTGTGTTAGAGTGGGTGTTAGGGTATGGGTTAGAATTGGGGTACAGGTAGGATGCGGGTAGAGCATGGGTTAGGGTAAGGTACAGGTTTAGGGTACGGGTTAGGCTAAGGTTAGGTCAGGGCTTAGGGTCAGGATCAGAGTTTAGGGTTAGGGTCCATGTCAGGATTAGCGTCAAGGTTGAGCGAGGCCATTGTTTTCTGCTCCTCCAGTGCTGGATTCTCATTGATAGATGAATGAAATGTCTGCTCTGGTCACCCACTGTTTCAAATTGAGCTCAGCCTTAGTCAAGGGTTCTTAGGGCCTCAGAGGTCATGCAGGGTTTCCCTCCACCCTCCCTCCTGGGAAGGGTGATGCAGGCCCCACTCTGTCTGGGCAGCCCCAGGTCCAGCATGGCCCTGACATGCAGGATACTAAGTAGACGTGATGGAAGACTTGGTGCCTCAGTCTGCCAGCCCCCAGGTGCTGCCTTTTTTTTTTTTTCTTAATTAATTAATTAATTAATTTTGGGCTGTGTTGGGTCTGCATTGCTGCCCGGAGGCTTTCTCTAGTTGCGGCGAGTGGGGGCTTCTCATTGCGGTGGCTTCTCTTGTTGCAGAGCACAGGCTCTAAGCGCGTGGGCTTCAGCAGTCGGGGCTCGCGGGTTCTAGAGCGCAGGCTCAGTAGTTGTGGTGCACGGGCTTAGTTGCTCCACAGCATGTGGGATCTTCCCGGACCAGGGCTCAAACCCGTGTCCCCTGCATTGGCAGGTGGATTCTTAACCACTGCGCCACCAGGGAAGTCTGGTGTTGCGTTCGTGAGGGCTGGTGGGGCCCTCTTGGGACTGGGCGGATCCTTTGTTCCATCTGCACGGGTGTCCAAGCAGGTCTCAGAACAGCCCTTGGCCTCTGAGCATCCAGGCAAGCACCCACGTTCCTCCAGCTCAGGTTAGCCTTGGCCCCTCCAGCCCCCGTGGCCAATTACTGAGCTGATTGTGTCTTTACTCTTTAAAATTAAATCACTCTCTCCAGGTGGGCGAGAAGTTTACTTGTGAACTTGGTTAGGGTTAGGGGTTAGGGGTTAAGGGTTAGGGTCAGGGTTAGGGCTAGGGCTAGGGGTTAGGGTTAGGCTTAGGGTTGGGTTAGGGTTAGGGGTTAGGGTTAGGGTTTAGGTTTAGGGTTAGGGTTAGTGTTGGGTTAGGGTTAGGGTTAAGGTAGGGTTAGGGTTGGGTTAGGGTTAGGGTTTAGGGTTAGGGTGTCCAGCCTTACGTCCCATTCAGCTGTGAGTGTAGATGTGGTCAGTCCAGTTGCCTCACAGCCCCTGTTTGAATTTTGTAAGAATTCCTCTCTCTCTCACTGTCTTTCTCTTTTTATAATTAATTTTTATAATGGGGTGTAGCTGATTTGCAATGTTGTGTTTCTTGGTGCTGTACATCCACTTGAGTCACTTACAGAGAGACATCAATAAATTCTTTTCTAGTTTCTAGTAGTCAGATATATGTTTTTTCTGTGAATAGAGTGTGCTGAGTCCAGTTCCTTGAACAATGAGTATGTCTTGGCGATTACATTATTGGCGTATGGAACGGTATCTGTGCCAATTTCAACCTCCTGGTTTATGCATCAACGCACCACACTTTTCCCCTTAAGCAGCCATAAGTGTGTTTTGTAAATGTGTGATGGTGTTCTGTTTGTAATTCAGTTCACGGTTGGCGATTTTTAGATTCCCTTTATAAGTGATATCTTATGATAAGTTTCTCTTGCTGTCTAACTTATTTCACTCTCAATGACCATACATAAGTCCCCCGGAGTCGCTGCAACTGGCCTCATTTCATTGATTTCAGGGCTGAGTAATATTCCGTTGTGCTTAAGTATCAAATTTTCTTTCACCATTTTTTCCTTCCAAGGACTATGAAGTTGTACCCAAGTCGAGGCTGTTGTAAACATAGCAGCAGTAAACGGGGTGCCTGCGTCCGGTGGATTTTTGGATTTTCCAACATATAGGCCCATGAGTGGAAGCGCCCTATGCTTTGTAGCTCTGTTTTTTAGATGTTTTAGGAAACACAGCACACTTCTCCAGAGTGGCCGTTGGCAATTTACCTTCCCCCCTTCAGCGTAACGAGGCTCCCTTTTCTCCTCTCCTTGTCCTGCATATCTGGTTTTTACCCTTTGTGAGGATGGTCCTTTTTGCTGATTCGAAGTGATACCTCTTTGTAGTGTTGATTTGCATTGCCCGCTTCTTTGGTTGGCCAAAAAGGGCGTATGCGTTTTTCCTGAATGTATTCTGGAAGTTAAATTTGAGAGACAGCTTTTCTTTTTAATTGATTAATTAATTTATTTATTTTTGGCTGTGTTGGGTCTTCGTTTCTGTGCGAAGGCTTTCTCTAGTTGTGGCAAGCGGGGGCCACTCTTCATCGCGGTGCGCGGGCCTCTCACTATCGCGGCCTCTCTTGTTGCGGAGCACAGGCTCCAGACGCGCAGGCTCAGTAGTTGTGGCTCACGGGCCTAGTTGCTCCACGGCATGTGGGATCTTCCCAGACCAGGGCTCGAACCCGTGTCCCCTGCATTAGCAGGCAGATTCTCAACCACTGCGCCACCAGGGAAGCCCCTTGAATAGTTTTGTATTTAAAGTTTGTCTGTGGGGACTTCCCTGGTGACGCAGTGGTTAAGAGTCCGCCTGCCAATGCAGGGGACACGGGCTCGAGCCCTGGTCCGGGAAGCTCCCACATGCCGCAGAGCAACCAAGCCTGCACGGCACAACTACTGAAGCCTGCGCGCCTAGAGCCCGTGCTCGCCCACAAGAGAAGCCACCGCAATGAGAAGCCCGTGCACCGCAACGAAGAGTAGCCCCGCTCGACGCAACTAGAGAAAGCCCACATGCAGCAACGAAGACCCAACGCAGCCAAACATAAATTATAAACTAAAATAAAATTTGCCTCTGAATAACTTTGAGTGAATTTGGTATAAGTTGTAAAGTTTGCATCTACATTCACTTCATTCCAAATGGTTTCCAATTAATTGTTCCTTAACTACTTTTAGAAAACTTTTGGGATAGAGACTCCATTTTCGTTTGAATTTCCAGTTGAACGGATTCAGCAGTCCTGTCAGTAGGGCACGCTGCCCCCAGTGACCTGTGAGGGAGGCGCGGCCTGCACTTCCTGCACTGACCACAGGGTGGCGCCGAGTTCGCCTCTCTGACCCACAGAGCATGCTCGTTCCATGGAACTCGATTGTGAGGGCAGCTGAGAGGAGTTGAGCCGCCTCAGGCGCGGGGGCGGGGGCGGGGGCCTTCGGGTAGGACGCCCGGCTCAGCGTCTCTGCTGAGAGGAGCTCGGTCTCCGTCTCCTTAGGACTCGCTGGGGTTTCGGCTTCAGGACAAAGTGGGGCTGCATCCACGCTGACTAGGGAACTAGGTTTCCTGAGGACCCAGGTGATGCCTGAGGAAAAGGTGAAGAGACGGTGAGGAAAAGTGGGGAGAAGCTTCCTGTGGGCGACTGACTGTTGAGGGGGTCCGTCTTCGTGTGAGCGAGGGAGGGCTTGGCGTGGAAAGCTGGGTGTTTGGTCAGGTTTGTGTGCAGGGTAGCCAGCGTGAGTTATGGGGCGTCCAGTTTTCCCAGCACCATTTATCGTGGGGAATGTCGTGCTCCTTGGTGTGTCCTTGGTCCCTGTGTCATAAATTCACCGACCCCGTCCGTGTGGGTTGAATTCTGGTCTCTCTGTCCTGTTCCTCTGGTCCCTGTGCCCGTTTTGAGCCAGTTCCACACTGTTTTGGTGACTGTAGCTTCTGAGCAGAGTGTGACGTCAGGGAGGGAGATGCCTCCAGCCCGTTCTCTTTTTTCAGGGTTTCTTTGGCTATTTGGGGTCCTTTGTGGTTCCCCACAGATATTAGGAGGATTTGCTCTATTTGGGGGGAAAATACCATGGAATTTTGGGAGGGATTGCATTCACTGTGTCCACTGCTTTGGGTAGCATGGATATTTTAACAATATTAATTGTTGCATTCCATGAGAACAGGATATCTTTCCATTTATTGGTGTGTCTTGCAATGTCTTCATCAATGTCTTCAAGTTTTCAGTGTGCAGGTCTTTCACCTCCTTGGTTGACTTTATTCCCAGGTATTTTGTTCTTTTTGATGCAGTTGTAAATAGGGTTGCTTTCTTTCTCTTTCTGATGGTTCATTATTAGTGTTTAGAAAGGCAACTGATTTCTGTGTATTGATTTTGCAACTTTACTGAATTGATTTATTAGTTCTAATAGTTTTTTTGTGGACTGAAGTGGAAAATTGGAATTCAAAAATCCCACTGTTTCTACCATATCCAGGTCGTCCACAACACGGAGGACAGCGGCTCCTAATATAACCTTCCCACAGTGCCTCTAAATGACATGTGGACTTTGGGTGAACTGGATCTGGGTAAGGCTTGGCTTCTATATGGAAGTTTGATGTTTTCTCTGCTTTTCTGGCATGCTGTTGACATACATGATGTTTTGAAAAGTAATTGACTTTCCAGTAATTTCAAACATACAACTTTACATACATAAAAACAAGTCTTGTACCTTGATTAAATATACTCCTAAATATTGATGTTGACATTATTAAAAATGGAATTGTTCTCATAAATTCTTTTTCAGATTATTTTTTGCCAGCGTATGCATATAAGATAGATTTTCATGAATTGATATTTTGTTCTGTACCTTTGCTTATTAATTAGTTGATTAGCTCAAATAATTTCTTTGCTGATTATAGGTAGTTTTATATATAAGATGATGTGACCTATGTTCTGTGAAGAGACACGGTTTTAATTTTTCCATTCACCCATGGATGCCTTTTCTTTCTTTCCTCAAGATTCTGGGTAGAACTTCCAGTACACTACTGAGTAACGGTGATGAAGGCCAGCTTCCTGGCCCTGTTCCTGATTTCAGGAGTAAATCTTTCAGTCTTTAACGTTGAGCATGATGTTTGCTGTGGCTTTTTGTACTACTCTTTTCCATATTGAACAAATTTCCTTTTATTCCTGCTTTCTTGAGTGTTTTTCATGAAATAACACTGGATTTTCATTGTAGATTTTTTGCATTAATTGATATGATTATGTGTTTTTACTTCACACCATTATTGTGGTTGAATACATTGCTTACTTTTCATATTTTGAGCAACCTGAAATTCCTGGTGTAGAGATACTTGCTTATGGCATTATCCATTTAAAGTTCTGTTGGTTTCATGTTGCTATTATTGTGTGATAGATTTTTACATTCCTATTTATAAGTTGTACTGGGGTAGTTTTCTTGTTTTTTTCCTTTATTTTTAAAATCTTTTTTAAAATAGTGGTTTTATTTCATTTTAATTATTTATTTACTTTGGCCACATCCCATGGCTTGTGGGATCTTAGTTCCCCAGTCAGGGATCGAACCCGAGCCCTTGGCAGTGAAAGCACAGAGTCCTAACCACTGGGCCACCAGAGTATTCCCCAGTTTTCTTTTTCAAGATGTATTTGTATAATCTGATTAGACTTGGCTTGGTGTAAGTGGTTTGGAGGGTTAGCATTAGGGCTGGGGCTGGTGTGAGGGTTGGGGCTGTGTATGGTTTATGGTTGCTGTTATGGTTTAAGTTTTATGGTTAATGAGTTATTTATGGGTATGGTTAATGACTATATTTTATGGTTTGGTTATGGTTATGGTTTTGCTTATTGGTTAAGGTTTATGGTTTTGGTCTCAGGGTGTTAGGGTTCTGTGTTAGAGTGGGTGTTAGGGTATGGGTTAGAATTGGGGTACAGGTAGGATGCGGGTAGAGCATGGGTTAGGGTAAGGTACAGGTTTAGGGTACGGGTTAGGCTAAGGTTAGGTCAGGGCTTAGGGTCAGGATCAGAGTTTAGGGTTAGGGTCCATGTCAGGATTAGCGTCAAGGTTGAGCGAGGCCATTGTTTTCTGCTCCTCCAGTGCTGGATTCTCATTGATAGATGAATGAAATGTCTGCTCTGGTCACCCACTGTTTCAAATTGAGCTCAGCCTTAGTCAAGGGTTCTTAGGGCCTCAGAGGTCATGCAGGGTTTCCCTCCACCCTCCCTCCTGGGAAGGGTGATGCAGGCCCCACTCTGTCTGGGCAGCCCCAGGTCCAGCATGGCCCTGACATGCAGGATACTAAGTAGACGTGATGGAAGACTTGGTGCCTCAGTCTGCCAGCCCCCAGGTGCTGCCTTTTTTTTTTTTCTTAATTAATTAATTAATTAATTTTGGGCTGTGTTGGGTCTGCATTGCTGCCCGGAGGCTTTCTCTAGTTGCGGCGAGTGGGGGCTTCTCATTGCGGTGGCTTCTCTTGTTGCAGAGCACAGGCTCTAAGCGCGTGGGCTTCAGCAGTCGGGGCTCGCGGGTTCTAGAGCGCAGGCTCAGTAGTTGTGGTGCACGGGCTTAGTTGCTCCACAGCATGTGGGATCTTCCCGGACCAGGGCTCAAACCCGTGTCCCCTGCATTGGCAGGTGGATTCTTAACCACTGCGCCACCAGGGAAGTCTGGTGTTGCGTTCGTGAGGGCTGGTGGGGCCCTCTTGGGACTGGGCGGATCCTTTGTTCCATCTGCACGGGTGTCCAAGCAGGTCTCAGAACAGCCCTTGGCCTCTGAGCATCCAGGCAAGCACCCACGTTCCTCCAGCTCAGGTTAGCCTTGGCCCCTCCAGCCCCCGTGGCCAATTACTGAGCTGATTGTGTCTTTACTCTTTAAAATTAAATCACTCTCTCCAGGTGGGCGAGAAGTTTACTTGTGAACTTGGTTAGGGTTAGGGGTTAGGGGTTAAGGGTTAGGGTCAGGGTTAGGGCTAGGGCTAGGGGTTAGGGTTAGGCTTAGGGTTGGGTTAGGGTTAGGGGTTAGGGTTAGGGTTTAGGTTTAGGGTTAGGGTTAGTGTTGGGTTAGGGTTAGGGTTAAGGTAGGGTTAGGGTTGGGTTAGGGTTAGGGTTTAGGGTTAGGGTGTCCAGCCTTACGTCCCATTCAGCTGTGAGTGTAGATGTGGTCAGTCCAGTTGCCTCACAGCCCCTGTTTGAATTTTGTAAGAATTCCTCTCTCTCTCACTGTCTTTCTCTTTTTATAATTAATTTTTATAATGGGGTGTAGCTGATTTGCAATGTTGTGTTTCTTGGTGCTGTACATCCACTTGAGTCACTTACAGAGAGACATCAATAAATTCTTTTCTAGTTTCTAGTAGTCAGATATATGTTTTTTCTGTGAATAGAGTGTGCTGAGTCCAGTTCCTTGAACAATGAGTATGTCTTGGCGATTACATTATTGGCGTATGGAACGGTATCTGTGCCAATTTCAACCTCCTGGTTTATGCATCAACGCACCACACTTTTCCCCTTAAGCAGCCATAAGTGTGTTTTGTAAATGTGTGATGGTGTTCTGTTTGTAATTCAGTTCACGGTTGGCGATTTTTAGATTCCCTTTATAAGTGATATCTTATGATAAGTTTCTCTTGCTGTCTAACTTATTTCACTCTCAATGACCATACATAAGTCCCCCGGAGTCGCTGCAACTGGCCTCATTTCATTGATTTCAGGGCTGAGTAATATTCCGTTGTGCTTAAGTATCAAATTTTCTTTCACCATTTTTTCCTTCCAAGGACTATGAAGTTGTACCCAAGTCGAGGCTGTTGTAAACATAGCAGCAGTAAACGGGGTGCCTGCGTCCGGTGGATTTTTGGATTTTCCAACATATAGGCCCATGAGTGGAAGCGCCCTATGCTTTGTAGCTCCGTTTTTTAGATGTTTTAGGAAACACAGCACACTTCTCCAGAGTGGCCGTTGGCAATTTACCTTCCCCCCTTCAGCGTAACGAGGCTCCCTTTTCTCCTCTCCTTGTCCTGCATATCTGGTTTTTACCCTTTGTGAGGATGGTCCTTTTTGCTGATTCGAAGTGATACCTCTTTGTAGTGTTGATTTGCATTGCCCGCTTCTTTGGTTGGCCAAAAAGGGCGTATGCGTTTTTCCTGAATGTATTCTGGAAGTTAAATTTGAGAGACAGCTTTTCTTTTTAATTGATTAATTAATTTATTTATTTTTGGCTGTGTTGGGTCTTCGTTTCTGTGCGAAGGCTTTCTCTAGTTGTGGCAAGCGGGGGCCACTCTTCATCGCGGTGCGCGGGCCTCTCACTATCGCGGCCTCTCTTGTTGCGGAGCACAGGCTCCAGACGCGCAGGCTCAGTAGTTGTGGCTCACGGGCCTAGTTGCTCCACGGCATGTGGGATCTTCCCAGACCAGGGCTCGAACCCGTGTCCCCTGCATTAGCAGGCAGATTCTCAACCACTGCGCCACCAGGGAAGCCCCTTGAATAGTTTTGTATTTAAAGTTTGTCTGTGGGGACTTCCCTGGTGACGCAGTGGTTAAGAGTCCGCCTGCCAATGCAGGGGACACGGGCTCGAGCCCTGGTCCGGGAAGCTCCCACATGCCGCAGAGCAACCAAGCCTGCACGGCACAACTACTGAAGCCTGCGCGCCTAGAGCCCGTGCTCGCCCACAAGAGAAGCCACCGCAATGAGAAGCCCGTGCACCGCAACGAAGAGTAGCCCCGCTCGACGCAACTAGAGAAAGCCCACATGCAGCAACGAAGACCCAACGCAGCCAAACATAAATTATAAACTAAAATAAAATTTGCCTCTGAATAACTTTGAGTGAATTTGGTATAAGTTGTAAAGTTTGCATCTACATTCACTTCATTCCAAATGGTTTCCAATTAATTGTTCCTTAACTACTTTTAGAAAACTTTTGGGATAGAGACTCCATTTTCGTTTGAATTTCCAGTTGAACGGATTCAGCAGTCCTGTCAGTAGGGCACGCTGCCCCCAGTGACCTGTGAGGGAGGCGCGGCCTGCACTTCCTGCACTGACCACAGGGTGGCGCCGAGTTCGCCTCTCTGACCCACAGAGCATGCTCGTTCCATGGAACTCGATTGTGAGGGCAGCTGAGAGGAGTTGAGCCGCCTCAGGCGCGGGGGCGGGGGCGGGGGCCTTCGGGTAGGACGCCCGGCTCAGCGTCTCTGCTGAGAGGAGCTCGGTCTCCGTCTCCTTAGGACTCGCTGGGGTTTCGGCTTCAGGACAAAGTGGGGCTGCATCCACGCTGACTAGGGAACTAGGTTTCCTGAGGACCCAGGTGATGCCTGAGGAAAAGGTGAAGAGACGGTGAGGAAAAGTGGGGAGAAGCTTCCTGTGGGCGACTGACTGTTGAGGGGGTCCGTCTTCGTGTGAGCGAGGGAGGGCTTGGCGTGGAAAGCTGGGTGTTTGGTCAGGTTTGTGTGCAGGGTAGCCAGCGTGAGTTATGGGGCGTCCAGTTTTCCCAGCACCATTTATCGTGGGGAATGTCGTGCTCCTTGGTGTGTCCTTGGTCCCTGTGTCATAAATTCACCGACCCCGTCCGTGTGGGTTGAATTCTGGTCTCTCTGTCCTGTTCCTCTGGTCCCTGTGCCCGTTTTGAGCCAGTTCCACACTGTTTTGGTGACTGTAGCTTCTGAGCAGAGTGTGACGTCAGGGAGGGAGATGCCTCCAGCCCGTTCTCTTTTTTCAGGGTTTCTTTGGCTATTTGGGGTCCTTTGTGGTTCCCCACAGATATTAGGAGGATTTGCTCTATTTGGGGGGAAAATACCATGGAATTTTGGGAGGGATTGCATTCACTGTGTCCACTGCTTTGGGTAGCATGGATATTTTAACAATATTAATTGTTGCATTCCATGAGAACAGGATATCTTTCCATTTATTGGTGTGTCTTGCAATGTCTTCATCAATGTCTTCAAGTTTTCAGTGTGCAGGTCTTTCACCTCCTTGGTTGACTTTATTCCCAGGTATTTTGTTCTTTTTGATGCAGTTGTAAATAGGGTTGCTTTCTTTCTCTTTCTGATGGTTCATTATTAGTGTTTAGAAAGGCAACTGATTTCTGTGTATTGATTTTGCAACTTTACTGAATTGATTTATTAGTTCTAATAGTTTTTTTGTGGACTGAAGTGGAAAATTGGAATTCAAAAATCCCACTGTTTCTACCATATCCAGGTCGTCCACAACACGGAGGACAGCGGCTCCTAATATAACCTTCCCACAGTGCCTCTAAATGACATGTGGACTTTGGGTGAACTGGATCTGGGTAAGGCTTGGCTTCTATATGGAAGTTTGATGTTTTCTCTGCTTTTCTGGCATGCTGTTGACATACATGATGTTTTGAAAAGTAATTGACTTTCCAGTAATTTCAAACATACAACTTTACATACATAAAAACAAGTCTTGTACCTTGATTAAATATACTCCTAAATATTGATGTTGACATTATTAAAAATGGAATTGTTCTCATAAATTCTTTTTCAGATTATTTTTTGCCAGCGTATGCATATAAGATAGATTTTCATGAATTGATATTTTGTTCTGTACCTTTGCTTATTAATTAGTTGATTAGCTCAAATAATTTCTTTGCTGATTATAGGTAGTTTTATATATAAGATGATGTGACCTATGTTCTGTGAAGAGACACGGTTTTAATTTTTCCATTCACCCATGGATGCCTTTTCTTTCTTTCCTCAAGATTCTGGGTAGAACTTCCAGTACACTACTGAGTAACGGTGATGAAGGCCAGCTTCCTGGCCCTGTTCCTGATTTCAGGAGTAAATCTTTCAGTCTTTAACGTTGAGCATGATGTTTGCTGTGGCTTTTTGTACTACTCTTTTCCATATTGAACAAATTTCCTTTTATTCCTGCTTTCTTGAGTGTTTTTCATGAAATAACACTGGATTTTCATTGTAGATTTTTTGCATTAATTGATATGATTATGTGTTTTTACTTCACACCATTATTGTGGTTGAATACATTGCTTACTTTTCATATTTTGAGCAACCTGAAATTCCTGGTGTAGAGATACTTGCTTATGGCATTATCCATTTAAAGTTCTGTTGGTTTCATGTTGCTATTATTGTGTGATAGATTTTTACATTCCTATTTATAAGTTGTACTGGGGTAGTTTTCTTGTTTTTTTCCTTTATTTTTAAAATCTTTTTTAAAATAGTGGTTTTATTTCATTTTAATTATTTATTTACTTTGGCCACATCCCATGGCTTGTGGGATCTTAGTTCCCCAGTCAGGGATCGAACCCGAGCCCTTGGCAGTGAAAGCACAGAGTCCTAACCACTGGGCCACCAGAGTATTCCCCAGTTTTCTTTTTCAAGATGTATTTGTATAATCTGATTAGACTTGGCTTGGTGTAAGTGGTTTGGAGGGTTAGCATTAGGGCTGGGGCTGGTGTGAGGGTTGGGGCTGTGTATGGTTTATGGTTGCTGTTATGGTTTAAGTTTTATGGTTAATGAGTTATTTATGGGTATGGTTAATGACTATATTTTATGGTTTGGTTATGGTTATGGTTTTGCTTATTGGTTAAGGTTTATGGTTTTGGTCTCAGGGTGTTAGGGTTCTGTGTTAGAGTGGGTGTTAGGGTATGGGTTAGAATTGGGGTACAGGTAGGATGCGGGTAGAGCATGGGTTAGGGTAAGGTACAGGTTTAGGGTACGGGTTAGGCTAAGGTTAGGTCAGGGCTTAGGGTCAGGATCAGAGTTTAGGGTTAGGGTCCATGTCAGGATTAGCGTCAAGGTTGAGCGAGGCCATTGTTTTCTGCTCCTCCAGTGCTGGATTCTCATTGATAGATGAATGAAATGTCTGCTCTGGTCACCCACTGTTTCAAATTGAGCTCAGCCTTAGTCAAGGGTTCTTAGGGCCTCAGAGGTCATGCAGGGTTTCCCTCCACCCTCCCTCCTGGGAAGGGTGATGCAGGCCCCACTCTGTCTGGGCAGCCCCAGGTCCAGCATGGCCCTGACATGCAGGATACTAAGTAGACGTGATGGAAGACTTGGTGCCTCAGTCTGCCAGCCCCCAGGTGCTGCCTTTTTTTTTTTTTCTTAATTAATTAATTAATTAATTTTGGGCTGTGTTGGGTCTGCATTGCTGCCCGGAGGCTTTCTCTAGTTGCGGCGAGTGGGGGCTTCTCATTGCGGTGGCTTCTCTTGTTGCAGAGCACAGGCTCTAAGCGCGTGGGCTTCAGCAGTCGGGGCTCGCGGGTTCTAGAGCGCAGGCTCAGTAGTTGTGGTGCACGGGCTTAGTTGCTCCACAGCATGTGGGATCTTCCCGGACCAGGGCTCAAACCCGTGTCCCCTGCATTGGCAGGTGGATTCTTAACCACTGCGCCACCAGGGAAGTCTGGTGTTGCGTTCGTGAGGGCTGGTGGGGCCCTCTTGGGACTGGGCGGATCCTTTGTTCCATCTGCACGGGTGTCCAAGCAGGTCTCAGAACAGCCCTTGGCCTCTGAGCATCCAGGCAAGCACCCACGTTCCTCCAGCTCAGGTTAGCCTTGGCCCCTCCAGCCCCCGTGGCCAATTACTGAGCTGATTGTGTCTTTACTCTTTAAAATTAAATCACTCTCTCCAGGTGGGCGAGAAGTTTACTTGTGAACTTGGTTAGGGTTAGGGGTTAGGGGTTAAGGGTTAGGGTCAGGGTTAGGGCTAGGGCTAGGGGTTAGGGTTAGGCTTAGGGTTGGGTTAGGGTTAGGGGTTAGGGTTAGGGTTTAGGTTTAGGGTTAGGGTTAGTGTTGGGTTAGGGTTAGGGTTAAGGTAGGGTTAGGGTTGGGTTAGGGTTAGGGTTTAGGGTTAGGGTGTCCAGCCTTACGTCCCATTCAGCTGTGAGTGTAGATGTGGTCAGTCCAGTTGCCTCACAGCCCCTGTTTGAATTTTGTAAGAATTCCTCTCTCTCTCACTGTCTTTCTCTTTTTATAATTAATTTTTATAATGGGGTGTAGCTGATTTGCAATGTTGTGTTTCTTGGTGCTGTACATCCACTTGAGTCACTTACAGAGAGACATCAATAAATTCTTTTCTAGTTTCTAGTAGTCAGATATATGTTTTTTCTGTGAATAGAGTGTGCTGAGTCCAGTTCCTTGAACAATGAGTATGTCTTGGCGATTACATTATTGGCGTATGGAACGGTATCTGTGCCAATTTCAACCTCCTGGTTTATGCATCAACGCACCACACTTTTCCCCTTAAGCAGCCATAAGTGTGTTTTGTAAATGTGTGATGGTGTTCTGTTTGTAATTCAGTTCACGGTTGGCGATTTTTAGATTCCCTTTATAAGTGATATCTTATGATAAGTTTCTCTTGCTGTCTAACTTATTTCACTCTCAATGACCATACATAAGTCCCCCGGAGTCGCTGCAACTGGCCTCATTTCATTGATTTCAGGGCTGAGTAATATTCCGTTGTGCTTAAGTATCAAATTTTCTTTCACCATTTTTTCCTTCCAAGGACTATGAAGTTGTACCCAAGTCGAGGCTGTTGTAAACATAGCAGCAGTAAACGGGGTGCCTGCGTCCGGTGGATTTTTGGATTTTCCAACATATAGGCCCATGAGTGGAAGCGCCCTATGCTTTGTAGCTCTGTTTTTTAGATGTTTTAGGAAACACAGCACACTTCTCCAGAGTGGCCGTTGGCAATTTACCTTCCCCCCTTCAGCGTAACGAGGCTCCCTTTTCTCCTCTCCTTGTCCTGCATATCTGGTTTTTACCCTTTGTGAGGATGGTCCTTTTTGCTGATTCGAAGTGATACCTCTTTGTAGTGTTGATTTGCATTGCCCGCTTCTTTGGTTGGCCAAAAAGGGCGTATGCGTTTTTCCTGAATGTATTCTGGAAGTTAAATTTGAGAGACAGCTTTTCTTTTTAATTGATTAATTAATTTATTTATTTTTGGCTGTGTTGGGTCTTCGTTTCTGTGCGAAGGCTTTCTCTAGTTGTGGCAAGCGGGGGCCACTCTTCATCGCGGTGCGCGGGCCTCTCACTATCGCGGCCTCTCTTGTTGCGGAGCACAGGCTCCAGACGCGCAGGCTCAGTAGTTGTGGCTCACGGGCCTAGTTGCTCCACGGCATGTGGGATCTTCCCAGACCAGGGCTCGAACCCGTGTCCCCTGCATTAGCAGGCAGATTCTCAACCACTGCGCCACCAGGGAAGCCCCTTGAATAGTTTTGTATTTAAAGTTTGTCTGTGGGGACTTCCCTGGTGACGCAGTGGTTAAGAGTCCGCCTGCCAATGCAGGGGACACGGGCTCGAGCCCTGGTCCGGGAAGCTCCCACATGCCGCAGAGCAACCAAGCCTGCACGGCACAACTACTGAAGCCTGCGCGCCTAGAGCCCGTGCTCGCCCACAAGAGAAGCCACCGCAATGAGAAGCCCGTGCACCGCAACGAAGAGTAGCCCCGCTCGACGCAACTAGAGAAAGCCCACATGCAGCAACGAAGACCCAACGCAGCCAAACATAAATTATAAACTAAAATAAAATTTGCCTCTGAATAACTTTGAGTGAATTTGGTATAAGTTGTAAAGTTTGCATCTACATTCACTTCATTCCAAATGGTTTCCAATTAATTGTTCCTTAACTACTTTTAGAAAACTTTTGGGATAGAGACTCCATTTTCGTTTGAATTTCCAGTTGAACGGATTCAGCAGTCCTGTCAGTAGGGCACGCTGCCCCCAGTGACCTGTGAGGGAGGCGCGGCCTGCACTTCCTGCACTGACCACAGGGTGGCGCCGAGTTCGCCTCTCTGACCCACAGAGCATGCTCGTTCCATGGAACTCGATTGTGAGGGCAGCTGAGAGGAGTTGAGCCGCCTCAGGCGCGGGGGCGGGGGCGGGGGCCTTCGGGTAGGACGCCCGGCTCAGCGTCTCTGCTGAGAGGAGCTCGGTCTCCGTCTCCTTAGGACTCGCTGGGGTTTCGGCTTCAGGACAAAGTGGGGCTGCATCCACGCTGACTAGGGAACTAGGTTTCCTGAGGACCCAGGTGATGCCTGAGGAAAAGGTGAAGAGACGGTGAGGAAAAGTGGGGAGAAGCTTCCTGTGGGCGACTGACTGTTGAGGGGGTCCGTCTTCGTGTGAGCGAGGGAGGGCTTGGCGTGGAAAGCTGGGTGTTTGGTCAGGTTTGTGTGCAGGGTAGCCAGCGTGAGTTATGGGGCGTCCAGTTTTCCCAGCACCATTTATCGTGGGGAATGTCGTGCTCCTTGGTGTGTCCTTGGTCCCTGTGTCATAAATTCACCGACCCCGTCCGTGTGGGTTGAATTCTGGTCTCTCTGTCCTGTTCCTCTGGTCCCTGTGCCCGTTTTGAGCCAGTTCCACACTGTTTTGGTGACTGTAGCTTCTGAGCAGAGTGTGACGTCAGGGAGGGAGATGCCTCCAGCCCGTTCTCTTTTTTCAGGGTTTCTTTGGCTATTTGGGGTCCTTTGTGGTTCCCCACAGATATTAGGAGGATTTGCTCTATTTGGGGGGAAAATACCATGGAATTTTGGGAGGGATTGCATTCACTGTGTCCACTGCTTTGGGTAGCATGGATATTTTAACAATATTAATTGTTGCATTCCATGAGAACAGGATATCTTTCCATTTATTGGTGTGTCTTGCAATGTCTTCATCAATGTCTTCAAGTTTTCAGTGTGCAGGTCTTTCACCTCCTTGGTTGACTTTATTCCCAGGTATTTTGTTCTTTTTGATGCAGTTGTAAATAGGGTTGCTTTCTTTCTCTTTCTGATGGTTCATTATTAGTGTTTAGAAAGGCAACTGATTTCTGTGTATTGATTTTGCAACTTTACTGAATTGATTTATTAGTTCTAATAGTTTTTTTGTGGACTGAAGTGGAAAATTGGAATTCAAAAATCCCACTGTTTCTACCATATCCAGGTCGTCCACAACACGGAGGACAGCGGCTCCTAATATAACCTTCCCACAGTGCCTCTAAATGACATGTGGACTTTGGGTGAACTGGATCTGGGTAAGGCTTGGCTTCTATATGGAAGTTTGATGTTTTCTCTGCTTTTCTGGCATGCTGTTGACATACATGATGTTTTGAAAAGTAATTGACTTTCCAGTAAATTCAAACATACAACTTTACATACATAAAAACAAGTCTTGTACCTTGATTAAATATACTCCTAAATATTGATGTTGACATTATTAAAAATGGAATTGTTCTCATAAATTCTTTTTCAGATTATTTTTTGCCAGCGTATGCATATAAGATAGATTTTCATGAATTGATATTTTGTTCTGTACCTTTGCTTATTAATTAGTTGATTAGCTCAAATAATTTCTTTGCTGATTATAGGTAGTTTTATATATAAGATGATGTGACCTATGTTCTGTGAAGAGACACGGTTTTAATTTTTCCATTCACCCATGGATGCCTTTTCTTTCTTTCCTCAAGATTCTGGGTAGAACTTCCAGTACACTACTGAGTAACGGTGATGAAGGCCAGCTTCCTGGCCCTGTTCCTGATTTCAGGAGTAAATCTTTCAGTCTTTAACGTTGAGCATGATGTTTGCTGTGGCTTTTTGTACTACTCTTTTCCATATTGAACAAATTTCCTTTTATTCCTGCTTTCTTGAGTGTTTTTCATGAAATAACACTGGATTTTCATTGTAGATTTTTTGCATTAATTGATATGATTATGTGTTTTTACTTCACACCATTATTGTGGTTGAATACATTGCTTACTTTTCATATTTTGAGCAACCTGAAATTCCTGGTGTAGAGATACTTGCTTATGGCATTATCCATTTAAAGTTCTGTTGGTTTCATGTTGCTATTATTGTGTGATAGATTTTTACATTCCTATTTATAAGTTGTACTGGGGTAGTTTTCTTGTTTTTTTCCTTTATTTTTAAAATCTTTTTTAAAATAGTGGTTTTATTTCATTTTAATTATTTATTTACTTTGGCCACATCCCATGGCTTGTGGGATCTTAGTTCCCCAGTCAGGGATCGAACCCGAGCCCTTGGCAGTGAAAGCACAGAGTCCTAACCACTGGGCCACCAGAGTATTCCCCAGTTTTCTTTTTCAAGATGTATTTGTATAATCTGATTAGACTTGGCTTGGTGTAAGTGGTTTGGAGGGTTAGCATTAGGGCTGGGGCTGGTGTGAGGGTTGGGGCTGTGTATGGTTTATGGTTGCTGTTATGGTTTAAGTTTTATGGTTAATGAGTTATTTATGGGTATGGTTAATGACTATATTTTATGGTTTGGTTATGGTTATGGTTTTGCTTATTGGTTAAGGTTTATGGTTTTGGTCTCAGGGTGTTAGGGTTCTGTGTTAGAGTGGGTGTTAGGGTATGGGTTAGAATTGGGGTACAGGTAGGATGCGGGTAGAGCATGGGTTAGGGTAAGGTACAGGTTTAGGGTACGGGTTAGGCTAAGGTTAGGTCAGGGCTTAGGGTCAGGATCAGAGTTTAGGGTTAGGGTCCATGTCAGGATTAGCGTCAAGGTTGAGCGAGG